>NC_088866.1:16540854-16795854 GCF_032884065.1 Artemia franciscana
TGAAACTCTAAAAATTGGAATTTTGATACCAATAGTTACATCAAAAGAACCGTATTTTTATTTTTATTTTAAATATATAAGTTTTTTCAAGTTTATTCTTACCCATCAAAAATTATGAGCCTGAGAAATTTTCCCTTATTTTAGAAAATAGGGGGAAACACCCCATAAAAGCCACAGAATCTTAAAGAAATTCACACCATCAGTTTCAGCGTATCAGAGAACCCTACTGTAGAGGTTCCAAGCTCCTATCTACAAAAATGTGGAATTTTGTACTTTTTGCCAGAAAAAACATCACGGATTTTGTTTTCTTGTTTTTTGTTTTTTTGGTTTTCTTGTTTTTTGTTGTTGTTTTTTCCCAGGGGTGATTGCATTGACCCAGTGGTCCTTCAACGTCGCGACAGGGTTCATTTTAACAGAAATTAAAAGTTTTAGTGCCCTTTTTAAGTGGCCAACAGATTGGAGGACACCTAGGCCCCCTCCCACGCTCATTTGTCTCACAAAGTCACGAGATCAAAATTTTGAGATAGCCATTTTGCTCAACATAGTTAAAAACCCTATCAATTGTGTCTTTGGGGACGACGTAATCCCCCACAGTCCTCGGGGGTAGGGCTGCTAGTTACAAGTTTTCACCATTGTTTACATATAGGTTATTGGGAAGTGTACATTCGTTTTCAGGGGGAGACTTTCGCGTTGAGAGGAGGGTGGTGGAAGAAGGAAGAGAGGGGGGTTACGTGGAAGGATCTTTTGATGGAGGAATTTACCATGAGGGAAGAGAATTTCCATGAAGGAAGCGCACGATTTTCTGGGATTATTAAAAAAAAACAATAATAAAATAAATAAAAAAAATGTTTTTCAGCTGGAAGTAAGGAGTAGCATTAAAACATAAGACAAACAGAAATTATAACATATTCAAGGGGGGTCGGTCTCTTCGACAATACCTCGTTCTTTACGCTAAAGTATATTTTGTAATTTCAACAGTTTATTCTATGGCCTTTGTTATTCGAGGGTTATTCTTAAGGAATTGGGACAAAATTCAAGCTTTAGTGTAAAGTGTGTGGTAGTGACAAGGGGGCAAACACCCTCATATGCGTAATAAAAATATACATATATAGAAGTTGGTTACGTAAGTTAATTCATAAGTTACGTCCGTAAAAAAAATTCAAAAAGTTCTAGTTGCCTTTTTAGGTAACCAAAAATTAGTCGGCAACTAGGTCTTCTCTCCCATCTTCTTTTTTTTTCAAAATCGTCTGATCAAAACTATGAGAAAGCCATTTAGCCAAAAAGAAATAAATTAATACGCAAATTTCGTTTTAATTATTCATCTGCGGTGAGCCAAAATCAAAACCGAGCGACATTAAAACTTAAAACGACCAGAAATTATTCCATATATGAAAGGAGTTGTCCCCTCCTCAGCACCTCGCTCTTTAATCTAAAGTTTTTTATTGTTTTAAAAATTAGAGTTGTGAGAAAGAGTCAAACTATAGCGTAAAGAGTGGGCCGTTGAAGAGGGGACAACCTCTTTCATATACGGAATAATTTCTGTTCGTTTTAAGCTTTAACGCCGCTTCTTACTTGCAGTTAAAAAAAAACTTGTCATTTTTTTATTTAATAAAGTAAGAAACGCGAAAGCTGATGTAAAATAATTTTGCAATCACGACGATGGACAAAGCCTTTGAAAACAACCATGAATCTTGTTTATGGGATCCTGGCCGCCCTCTCCCCTTTATAGATCCTCAACTTCTGGCGGAGAAACAACGCTCTAGTCCCTTCTAGTTTTCTTCAAGAGGGATTTGCAATGTACAAAAAAACTTGTGAACGATGACGATTTTGCCGGAAAGGTCCCTGATCTGATCCTTGGTAAGATATCTAAACTGAGAACATTTCTTGTGATAGTTCCATACTATTTTCTGATTAAAATTGATGTTTATGAATATTTGTAAGAGCTATTGAAGGCTTTTGCTCAAAGATCCGGTGATTCCCTGTGCCATTTTCTTTTATATCAACATGATGAAAATGGATTGTGTTGTTGGGTTGTATTGCGAGACCATAGCTTCCAGAAAATATGGACCGTCTATAAAAAAATATCAGATTTTCCTGCGTATTTAATTTATACCGTTCGGACTTATTTGTCGATTTTTCTCATTTGAAATAATTCTTGGAATCTTGGTATTTGCAAATAGTGGCATAGAGATAGTATGTTTCTCTTGAACTTCAGACAGGACTGATAAGATTTTATAGTTTTCCCGAGATATATTAATTATTTGGTCTCTAGTTATGCAATTCCGATGTTTAAAATGATTTTTGATAAAAAAAAAAATATATATATTTCAAGTATAGTGTTGACTACACTGAAAAAAAAGAAACAAATTTATGTTAGTCGTGGACCTAAGAAAAAAGTGCATGGACAAAGTAAATTGTTTATATACCTTTTTAATCTTAATTACTACACAATAGCTAAAATTTATTTGTGGTTGGTGGAGGTTCGATGCTGCAACTTTTTTTTTGAAAATATAAAGCGGTCGTTTGCCATACTATCCTAATTGATTCCATAATGTTCTAAACAGAGAGAGAGGGAGAGAGGGAGAGAGAGAGAGAGTGAGAGAGAGAGAGAGAGAGAGAGAGAGAGAGAAAGAAAGATCACCAAGCATTAATTCTATCCATGTTGAGTCTTGTAAAGCATATTTTAATTGAATACATTCCGGAGCCATTTCAAAGGAATTAGGCTTCTTAATGCATATCTCTTTTGATCCGAAAATGGGTATTCTCTGACAGTTATGGCCACCCTATTATTTATTGTCTTCTGTTACCATCACTTTGCCCTGAATTTAAACATATAGAAATCGAAAAGAATTCTGGATTATTGCCAAGGTTTTGTAAATGAAATCTTACTCATATTTGTTTCTTTACGTTATGTCAAATTATGGTCATTATATTGTTTTATTGAGAAATCTGGGGAAGCTGAACATGATGGGTTTGCGGAAGCAGACTATACTAGTCCCTAACCCCTCATTGTGCTTCCTTGATGAAGGGCCGTGAAACAGATGTTAGCACCGTCTATAGGGATTGTAAAATCCAATGCTGTATTCTTTGCCTTTATCACGTTGTACGATTTTAAAGATTAATTGTTAGTGAATTTGAATCCATAGTCTTACATCAGTGTGGTGGCACACATGCTGGACGACTTGTGACTCTTCGTGGATGATCTTTGTGCCTTTGGTGGCACTGTGAGATGTAAAGTCTAAGGTAAGGTAAGTCTTATATCAACCGACGAAATACTCATTTTGACTCGTATGCGTCTACAAGTCTCTTCTTATGCATTTGTAAGGTCCATCAAAGCACTTACGAATGCTGAGAGTGAACGAGCAATTTAGATTCTGCATTAAATTAATGGGACTAGACATCCTAGGTGCATAATATCAGGGGTGGGTTGAGCTGCTGACATACGGGATACAACGTAATAACGCTATCTCTTGACACAGAAATTTTTTTCAAAAAGTCTGGTAGAGAGATATGTTGATGAAATTCTACGTTTTTGGAGAGTCTCTATCACTTGGGACTGTCTGCTGAAGGTTCTTGAGAGTTTTTAAGCAACACTCTCCATGTTGATATGGTTAGGCTTGCCTCCTTTTAACATAGAGCAGTGGCTTTGGATCCTCAGGGTAGCACCCACGGTTTTTGGTATGTCGGTTTCTTAAGGGAAAATCTTGTGAATCCTCTGTGCGAAATGCTATCTTTATCATGGTTCATTCTACTGTGTATAAAAACAAAGCTGTGGCTCATATGCCAAAATCTTGGGATGAAAAATAAGCCAGTATATGGATTTCCAGTCTCAACCCATCTGAAATAAGGAAAACATCAGTCAATCAATAGGAGTTCCGGCTTTGATACCCTGAATTTGTCATTCACGATTGAGAAGCCAAGTCCTCTGATAATTCATGTTTCATTTGAGCTATCATGAAGCGAAAACCTCTGTCGGGTCCGTTCCTCTTGGATGTGAAAGGCTGGGTGAATTTTTTTTTTCTTAAAACTCATCCGCACCCAAATCAATTATTTCTTGCAGTAGGCCTTTTGGCAAACATGAATTCACACTGTTTGAAAGAGCTTCTAAAACAATCCTGCCACCGCTCTGGATCATTTTCAATAGGGCCTTAAGGGGAATTCGTAGCAGTGATTAAAGACCGTTGCAATATGTAAAGGAGATTTCCTATTTTATGCTAAGGGCTGTTTTTTACACCTTCCTACTTCCCTCTCTCTCACAAGACATCTTAAATAGCTCTGTCGTTCAGTTTCCCAAAGAAAACCTTAAAAATCTTTACTAGAATCGCCATGGCCAAAAACCTAAGCCTGAGGCTTTTGTTCTTCCCCGGCCACCTTGGATGTGTAAGATGATCATAAGTTATTTTTAGCAGTAGCATTAATAATTCCCTCTTCATTCTTCTTTCCCTAATAAAATGACACTTCACAAACTGCGTTCGAAAGATATCTTTTCCAGAGGGTGAACTCCCCTTGGAGGGGTCAGCGAGGGAGGTACTCCCTTAAAAACCGTCTTAAGCCCTTAGTTTTTTAATAGCCTCCACAACGAAAGATGCACTTGGCTCTGATTAAAAAATTGCCAACTGTGACGGACTTACATTACAAGTAATTCTAAAGGGGGCCGTAACGTGACTGACTTTTCTCTGATCCATTCTGAGGAAGCCGAAACTAAAAATGTCTTGTATAGGTTACAAGGCAGTATCCAGGAGTTTTATTCTGTTTTCTGTTTTGGAAGGGATGGGGGGTATTTTTTTCGGGGGAGGGGTTTAAAAAATTGAGAAACTCATTGAGACTCCATGCCTCTGACTCCGACTCCACAACCATTTAAAGTTTTATTTAAATAGATTTTATCAATTATAACCGACTCCATTTCCAACTCCGACTCCAGACAATCTCAATGTACCGACTGCAACTTTGACTCCGTTCAGCAAAAATTTACCAAAACTCCGTCTCTATGACTCCAACTCCGCAGCCCTACATAGTTATAGCCTATTTAAACATGCCCATGAACTAGATGACAAAATGAGCGCTTTATGGACGTTTTAGCAGTAAAAAGGCTACAAATAGCACTCGTTTCTAAACATACCACCAGTGCAATATATCTAAGACTAAAAAATTCTGAGCGTTTGACAATGCAACACATGTACGTCAGTGAGGCTAAATATAACTTTATAGCCCAATAACTGTTGATGGCCTTGTAGTTATTCCTTTTTCATGACCCTGTACTTGTAAATACAACTTTATAGCCTAATAAATTGTTGATGGCCTTCTTGTTATTCCTTTTTTATGACCCTGTACATACATTCAGCTGTGATCTTCAAAATAAACGGCAAAAGCAAATAAATAAGAATATTAGTCGGCAATGAGTTATAAAGCTGTATAAACAGTGAGAACCAGGGCCGTATCCAGGATTTTATTCTGGGAGATTTTTTTTCAGGGGGGCTAAAAAAAATTCCAAGAACTCTTCATATTACTGTTTCTATTCATTTTTCTTACGTTTTTACGAGTCGGACACACATTTGGGGAAGGTTGGGGGGCTCAAACCGTAAACTATTCTCTGGATATGGCCTTGGTGATGACTTAAATGAGACTCCTTCTGACAAAAGAAAGTCCAAATGTGACTAGGAGGTGAAATTTTTTTGCACCTCAAAAAGTTTACCACTTATTTGATAAATTTTGTACAAGACTTGGATGTGTCATTATTTTTGGGGAAAGACAAGCTTTCTTTTAAATTGAAGATTTTAATAATTTTGGAGGAAAGACAAGCTTTCCCCTGAAATTATCTTACCTTGGCATATTACTAGTCTCTCTGATAGAAGACACCATCTCCTGTCTTAAATAGAGTTATCGCCAGAAAAATAATTAACTCATTAACAATCCTTGGAAAAAATCCCTAGATGAGGGTAAAACTAAAAATTTGCGGTGCTTTGTTTTTGAAAACAGCAGAAAAAAAATATTTTTTAATTATCTAGGCTTCAAGAAAAAGTCTAATGTGCCTTTCTTAAGAAGATAGGACGTGTCATGCATAGCAACAATTTTTGTATTTGAACTTTTCCGCTGTTCGTGATTTAGAAAAGAATCACTTGCAAAACTGTAAAACCACTATTTTTTATAATAACTAAAAACCTCTAGTCAAAATAGAATCGATGGGCAGGTTACTGATAAATCACTAAGAGTGGCAACTCTGGTCCTACACCTGCAACCAACTCAAACTCTGACCAATGGGTTAATTCCTGGTTACCGAAGCCGCTTTTCTGGAAACCATGCAGAAAATGCTTACCGGCCTTACTCTTTGATTCGCAAAACGATTCCTAAGTCTCTGACTAAATGAAGGCCCATTATAAGATCTTACCGTTGCCTTTCCAAAGGGGTTCATAGTTACGTTCATGAAGTCCATAAGTTCATTCCAGGTTGGTACAAGCTGACTATTAATGAAGTTTCGGCTGTCAGGGCAAAGACTTTCGTAGTAGACATGCAGGTTGACAATTGAATTCTAAAAATTATAACTGATTTATTTCCGTGATTATTTTAATCAATTCAATGGAAGTAATAGTCAGAATTTAGGTCAAGAGAGCGAAGGTAAAGGATATTCGGATGACAATACAGTATCAAAACAAACATGGACAAAAGATTTGCTGTTTTATTCAACACCAGTGAATGTCCGAAATTCTTGTTTCTCTGCTTGGATTCAATTGGGCTTTACGAATAAGCTTTTTCAGTCTTATGCATGCTTTGATGGTAAAAGTTAGGTTAGGTTAAATTAGTTTATAAGTCTCAGAAATGCGGTTAAAACCTAATCAAACCTGTCACCATCAAATCTTACAAAAAACTGAACAAGTTAACGGGCAAAGCTGACTAAATCCAAGGAGAAAAAAGATATTTTGGAGATTCAGTGGTGGATAATGACATTCACAAAATTCAGACAATCACGGTAACAAAGTAAGAAATGACTCCCCAAGACTTGCAAAAACCCATTATTAAAAAAAATGTAAACGAAACGAAATGTTAACGATCCAAAATATTCTCAAATTTCTGAAAAGATGTCTTTTGTAGTTAGGCTTATAGTAAAAAATGTTTTAAGATCTTAGATTCCATTTATTGCTATCCAAAAAGGTTAGCATCATACGTAGTTTGCTAAATTTGATATATTATTCTGAGATTTCCAAGACAAATCTGCACACTGAAATAGATCGAGTTTCTTTAGCTGGCTTTAAGCCACTAGGTAAAATTTCAAATTTTATTTTCGTCCATAAATGTGCTTCTGTCACTAATAATACATTTGATTGTATGCTGTGTAATAAACTGAAGTAATAAAGAGAAAAGGTTCAAAATTCAATGCCATAAAACTTTGCGAAAGTAGGCTAAAGAGAGTTTAAAACTAAACGATCTACAAAGATAATGCCCTTCTATTTTTTCGATATAATTTTTTTGGTCCAGTTCGAAGAGTCCACCGTGAGATCCGTGAACCTCGAATTAAACCAACAAAATTAAAACCAAAACCGAGCAGAAATGAAAATGAATGATCCCTCCATGTATGAAAATGACAGATACTTCTAAAGCAGAATAAATTTATTCTATAACACATAGCAATCAAAATTAATAAAAAGTCGAAATGTAATTAGCATAAATTACTAAAATTAAAGGTGGGTCTATCGCTTGAGTATCGTTTTATCTTTGCTGAAAAAGACTTTCAGCAAAGATAATGAGATGCAGTTTGGTTTCCAACAGCAACACCAACAACAAAGAAGATTACAATTTTGGTAAAAATTCAAAAGCAACGGCTACCCTAAAATATTTCGATGTTGTTGTCCTTTCAGAAACTCTAGGAGTCTGTATCATTTGCGCTTTACTGAAAACGTTAAGTATGTCGAACGCTGTGTATTTGTCAAATTATCAGCAAAACAGAAAAGAATCATAATGCTAAAAACTGTTTTAGGAAAGAAAAATTATTTCGTGACTTTTAATTTTATTTTATTTTTAAAGGACTTTTTTGTCAAAATTTCTCCTTAGATTATGTTTTTTTATTAATTGTAAAAAGAATTGATGTTTAAAAAAAACATTTAAAACCAAACCTTGGTAATTTTCGATGCTATCTGTTTAGTTTGTTGAAGCGAAATTCTGGAAAAGCTAATCAGCAAATGAATCATTGTTTCAATTCAATAGTTTATGTTTGTTTTAGGCTTTGACTTAATGAATTATTTTGATTTGTTCTTGTTATGGGGTTTATTTATTTATTCATAATAATATTTATTAATTTTAATTTTGGGATATTATGCGACTTTACCTCTGCTCAATTTAGGTTTTAATATTGATTTTTATTATTTTTTGTAAAACATTTTCAAATCGATTTCGAATATTTTCAAAGCTTTTTTTCGAATCGAGTTTTTGGGGGGTTAACAATTTTACAAAATTTATTCACAAAATAAGTTTTTTCTTAAAGAAAATCAAGGATCCATATAGTACCAAAGCCGAGCAAGATAAAAGCAAAATAATACTTGAAGGGTACGCTATATTTCAAAAATATTTCGTATATTCAATTAGATTTCCAATGACCATAAATCACTACCAATAAACGAATGAAACCCAAAAAGAAAAGAAATTACAATGAATAACCAGGTCATGCCTAAAAGGAAAATACAATAATTGTAGTGATGCCTCAATCTCTTTAAGGACGCCCATAGCCGCCACTCTTTTCTTCTAGCTCGTTAACCGCGAAGAAGCTTAACGACGATTATCTCATGGTGCATGTGTTATTAATTTTCTTCAAGATGCAGGTGATTTTTGTGTAACAGGACTTGCATGAATGGTTGAATTTATAGAGAATGAAATAATCTTGTGTGACTTGTTAGATCTTACGGTCCGTTTCAGTATTTTCTGTGCATCGGAAGAATAAACACCTACAACTTATTTTTTCAAAAGTGAAGGCAAAATATTCCAAGAAGGTGTGTGTACATAATAGCGTTGTAGTAGCATTCAATGCTTACAAAAATATATTTCAATTATAAAACCACCGCTGATGGATGGGCTATTGAATATGTATGTGTGCTTTGTCATAACAGTAAGGTGCTAAGTTCCTTTGGAATACCAAAAAATTCAACAGTAGTGGTTGTAGTTGATAAGCGAGAGTAACATTTCAAGCAATGATAGTATGCAAAGAAAATGCGAACCTAAAAGTTTTCGTTGATCACGAAGGCCAGCTTCTTGCTATTGCTGTTGGTATCAAGTTACCCGTTGATAGATCTGATCACCATCTTCCTGATATTAAAATTCAAAATAAGATAAGAATAAGCCCACACCAGGACCAATATCATTCGTCATATCTTATATATGTGTCGACTGCAATCTAATATAAAACTTATGTTGTAACACCAAGTGAAACCACAAGTAAAATAAAAAACATATTGTAAAATAATATCACCAAGGATGAATTGATGAAAAGCAAAGCACCTGCAAACATTCCTAGTACCATCGATAGTTTACCCACTGATACACTCATTTAAAACAATAATAACTTTCTCCGTGCCTGTCTGTCTGACTCTGTGTTTTTCTGTCTCTGTATCTGTCTTTATAAGTTTGCCTGTCTTACTCAGTGTAAGATAGTTTACCCACTGATACACTCATTTGAAACAATAATAACTTTATCCGTGCCTGTCTTTCTGACTCTGTGTTTTTCTGTCTCTGTATCTGTCTTTATAAGTTTGCCTGTCTTACTCAGTGTGTTTGTGTGTTTTTTGTCTCTCTCACCGTGCCTTTGTGTATGACTATTTGTTTGCCTGTCTCCTTGTCTGTATTTGTGTTTGTGTGTCTTACTCTGTGGGTTTGTGCATTTAGTTTGCCTCTCTTTCTCCTTTGCTGTGTATCAGACTGTGTGTTTGCATGTCTCTGTGTCTGTCTTCGTGTGTCTTACTCTGGGTTTTCCCTGTGTGTCAGAGCATATGTTTGTCTGTCTCTGTATCTATATTTGTGTATTTGTGTGCCAGACTTGGTGTGTTTGTATAAGCTTTTCCCCCTCTCTCTCTCTCTCTCCTTGTTTGTGTGTCTGAGCGTCAGTGTGCCTGTCTTAGTGTGTTTTTTGTATTTTTCTCTCTCTCTCCCTCTCTCTCTCTCTCCGTGCCTGTATCTGAGCGTCTGTTTTCCTGTCTCTGTGTTTTTCTTTGTGTGTTCGTGTGTCTGACTCTGTGTGTTTATGTGGGTGTTTTTGCTCACTCTCTATCTATGCATTTGTCTGAGTGTCTGTTTTCTTGTCTCTGTGTCTATCTTTTTGTGATTTTGTATCTGGCTGTGTGTTCCTGTTTATATATTTTTTTCTCCCTCTCTATGCCTGTGTATCTTACTGTTTGTTTACCTGTCTCTGTGTCTGTGTTTTTGATTCTATGTGTTTTCGTGGGTTTTTTGTCTCTCTCTCTCTCCATGCCTGTGTGTCTGACTGAGTGTTTGCCCGTCTCAGTATCTGTCTTTATGTGTTTGACTCTGTGTGTGTTTTCTTATTTCTCTTTCTCCTTGGCTGTATATCTGACTGTGTTTTTGCCTTTCTCGGGGTCTGGCTTTGTACGTTTGTTTACCTGACTCTAGATGTTTATGGGAGTTTTTGTCTCTTTCTCTTCGTGCCTGTGCGTCAGACCGTACATTTTTCTGTCTCTGTGTCTGGCTTTGTGTGTTTGTGTGTCTTACTCCGTGTGTTTGTGTGCTTTTTAGGCTATCTCACCGTACTTGCGTGTCTGACTGTTTGTTTGCCTATCTCCGTGTCTGTCTTTATCTGTTATTAGTGTTTCTTACTCTGTGGGTTTGTGCGTAGGGTGTGTTTCTCTCTCTCCTTTCCTTTGCTTCTGACTGAATGTCTGCCTGTCTCCGTGTCTTTCTTTGTGTGTCTAGCTCTGTGTGTTTGTGTGTGTCTGTTTGCATCTCTCTCTCCATGTCTGTGCGTCTAACTCTGTGTTTGCCTCTCCCTGTGTCTGTCTTTAAATGCTTATATCTGACTCGGTGTGTTTGTGTGTGCTTTTGTCCTTTTTCCCTTTGTGCCTGTGTATCTGACTGTGTGTTTGCCTGTTTTTTGTCTGTTTTGTGCGTTTGTGTGTTTGTGCATCTTTTATGTCTGTCTGACTGTGTGTTTCTCTGTCTCTGTGTCTGTCTATTTGTATTTGTATATCTGTCATTGTGAGTTTATATGAGTTTTCATGCCTGTGCTTCAGACTGTACAGTTGCCTGTCTCCGTATCTGTCTTTGTGTGTTTGCGTTTCTTACTCTGTGGGTTTGTGTGTTTTCTTATCTCTTGTGTGCTTGTGTGTTTGACTGGTTTTTTGCCTGTCTTCGTGTCTATCTTTACGTGTTAATTTGTTTTATTCGAGGGGTTTGTGTGTGTGGTTTGTTTCTCTCTCCCCTTTTCTTTGTATCTGACTCTGTGTTTGCCTGTCTCTGTCTCTGTCTTTTTCTGTTTGTGGGTCTGTCATTGTGTGTTTATATGTGTTTTTGTCTCTCTCTCTCTCTGTTCTTTTGCTTGCAACTGTAGGTTTGGCTGTTACTATGTCTGTCTTTTGTATTTGTATGTCTGACTCTGTGTGTTTTTATCTCACCCACCGTACCTGTGTGCCTGAATGTATGTTTGCTTGTCTTTGCGTCTGTCTTTTGTGTTCGTGTGTCTGAATCTGTGAGTTTTTGTGTTTTTTTGTGTTTCTCGTTGTTCCTATGTGTCTGACTGTCTTTTTGTCTGTCTCTGTGTCCGTCTTTGTCTGTTGCATGTCTAATTATGCGTGTTTGTTTGTGTTTGTTGCTCTCTCTCTCTCTCTCTCTTTTCTTTCTCTCTCTCTCTCTAAGCCTGTTTGTCTGAGCGTGTATTTTCCTGTCTTTGTGTCTGTATTTTTGTTTTTGTGTGTCTGACTCTGTAATTTTGCGTGGGTTTTGTCGGTTTGTCCCCGTGACTTTGTGTCTGACGATGTGTTCACCGGTCGATGTGTTGGTCTTTGTAGTTTTGACTCTGTGTGTTTGTGTTTTTTGTGTCCCTCTCTTTCTGTGCTTACATATTTCACTGTGTATTTGTTTGGCTCTGTGTCCTTTTTACTGTCTGTGTGTGTTTATGTGGCCGTCTCTGTTTTTGTTTTTGTGTGTTTTTTGTCTCTTTCTACGTGTCTGTGTGTCTGACCGAGTATTTGTCTGTCTCTGTGTTTGTCTTTGTATGTTTGTGTGTCTGATTTTACGTGTTTGTGTTTGTTTTTGTCTTTTTCTCTCCATGTTTGTGTTTCTGATTGCGTGTTTGTCTATCTCTAGGTCTATTTGCATGTCTGTGTGTCTTTTTCTTTCTCTAGGCCTGTGTGTATGAGCGTCCACTAGCCTGTCTCTGCATCTCTTAGCATGTTTGTAATTCTTCGTGTGTGTATTTGTGCATTTGTCTCTGTCTTTGCCTGCTTTTGCCATCGTCTGTTTGCTTTTCTCTCTGTGCTTGTATGTATGCTTTTGTGTGGTAGTTTGTGTGTGATTATGTCTCTCACTCTCTCTCTCTCTCTTTTCTTTATTTCTGTCTGTGTGCCTGACCGTCTGTTTGCTTGTCTCTGTGTCCCTATTTTTCTGTCTTTGTGTGTTTTTCTCTCTCTCTCTCTCTCTCTCTCTCTCTCTGTCTCTCCGCCAGGAGAGAAAATCCGTTAGCCTATCTCATTCTCTAGTAGACCCCTTATGAGCCCGGTAGTAGTATATTTGTCTCAAATAATTCCTTTTCTTGCTTCTCCAGCTTTTGAAAAAAACATTCTATACGTTGGAGTTGGTTACGTACCCTAAAAATAAGGATAAAATAATAAATTTATGCAATAAACTATTTTCTTGATATAACGGTGTGTGGAATATCATAATGAAAAAAAATAATGTTTTGAACCCATTCTATAAATAATTCATTATATTCTTTCTTGCTATGGCAGTTTTTTACATTTTAGGTCATATACAATTTTTAACAACTTTATCATTGATTTCACCACTCTTATTATTGTTTAAAATGAGTTTATCTGTGGATAAATTGTCGATAGTTCTATTATTGTCTTCCGGTGCTTTATTTTTCATCATTTCATCCTTGGTGATGTTATTTAGCAATGTCCTTTTATTTTACTTCTGATTTCTCTGTCTATTGCTACATTATTTAACATAGATTGCAGTTTTGACACATAGATAAGACATAGCAAATGACATTGGTACTGGAGTAGGTTTGTCTTCTTCATCCATCTTTTGAATACTAATACCAGAAAGATGGTGGCATGATCTATCAGTGGGTAAAATCCTACCACCAACAGTAGTAAGAAGTTTACCTTCGTCATCAGCTATAAGTTTTATGTTCGCATTCTCTTTGCGTGGTATCATATCTGGGAATATTACTCTGGTATACCCACCATCACCACTAATGTTGAATTTATTTGGCATTCTAAATGAATTTAACACCTCTCTGTCAAGACAAAGCTCACATACATATCCAATATTGCTACCATTAGCACTTTTTTCATAATTCAAATATTTCTCTTTGGTAGCATTTAATGCTACTACAATGCTATCATGTACAAAATCCTTCTTAGAATAGTTCATCTTCACTTTAAAAAATAAAATGTAGATATATATTCTTCCGATACAAAAATGATACTGACGCGGATCGTAAAATCTAATAATTCACGCAAGATTGTGTCAACCTCAATAAATTGAAAAATTCATGGAAGTCCTATTACACGACAAGGAAAACTATTACATCTGGAAGAAAACGAATAACACCTACGCCTTGAGGGAATCGCCGTTAAGATTCTTCACGATTAGCGACCTAGAAAAAAAGAGTAGTTGCTATGGGCGTCCTCAAACAGATTATGTTATCACTACTAATAATGAGGAATAGGGTTAACACCTTCTGTACCTTCTAAATACCAGAAATCATTTTTAATTGTCAAACAAACTGTAAAAAAAAGGCAAAGGTAAAAAAGGTAAAGGATACGGCATCAGACTTTGCAGTCCGTACCGCCGGTGCTGCTTTCCGTTTCTTGGCCCTTCAGAAAGGAAATGCAATGGGGGGATGGGAGCCAGCCATCCTGTGCTTTCGCACACCCTTCCTAAACAAACTGTAAGTAGGAAGTGACTCGGCTCTATAGTAACAAAAACTCTAAACTAGGAAATTTTGATAGCAGATAATATATAAAAAGAACTGGATATTAATGCCGATTCTAAATATACAAGACTCATTAACTTTAATGTCAATAAACAAAAGGTCAGTGCCTGATACCATTTAACGGATTCTTCGAAAAGGGTACATAGACCAAAACAAATCAAGCAATCGAGCAATATAATATGACACCGTCATATTATATTAATGTTATATTTTTATATTTTACTAGTTGTAGGTGTGGCTCTTACACCAACACCTAGTTGGTGGGGGCAATTCACGCCCCCAAAGCCCACCCGTAGTAAATATATATATATATATATATATATATATATATATATATATATATATATATATATATATATATATATATATATATATATATAATACCCTCAAAAGGCCCTGTCAAGATTGTTGCCTCTATTACGTTTTCAATTTTTTTTTACGGCAAGTCGCGTGCCATTGCAAAACTTTGGTGGGTTTATGTTACGCAACAATATTATTGGTACGCCTATTTTTTGTTGTAGCACGTGTGGTGGAAACCCTGAAAGATCCAGGGAATTTAAAAATTCAGATGGATAATTAACCGCCTCATTTTGGTTCCAAAACTGTGTCGACTGACTTGTAAAGGACTGCCTGGTCTTGAATCTTGGTCAAAACAATATTGTTGATTTTGTGGACGTCTATATTTTTGGGTGCGAGAATCGCTCTTTCAATTAGCCATTTATTATTTTTATAATTGTTTAGAATATTCGGAAATACTTTTTCAATCAATTCATTTTTGGACGTCACTAAATTAGAGAATTCAGCAGGTAGTTGTATGTGTCCTGAAATTGAGTCTACTGGGAGCTTTCCGTTTCCAATTGCCAGCAATTGATCTGAAAGTGTTAGACCAGAGTCATTGTTTTGCAATCGGACACGCATATTTGTAGTTAATTTTAATGTCTTTACGTGAACCCATAAATTAGAATTTTTCAGGCAAGCATTCATTTCGTCTGCAAGGGTTGATCTAGGTATTATAGGTAATGTTTGCCTGAAATCTCCGCAAGCAATATTAATGTGCTGCCAAAGGGTTTCAAATTCCCTCGCAAATCTTTCAAACATTGATCCAGACCCTCGAACGATTTTTTGTGTGCCATTGTTCACTCGTCCTAAATAATAAGTTTGCATTGCTGCAATACTTCACCCATCCTAGATTAATTGGAAATATTGCACGTGGGAGTTTCTGTAAAATGCAAATTCAGAGGCAATTTCGAAGCGGAATGAGCAGTTCTTCCACCAGGCAGCAACGTTGTGGCTATTCTAGACGACGCAATCGCCAACGTTATATCATTTTTTGATCAAATTGATGCCAGAATCAGTTTTATCACGAACGTTTTACCAGTACCTCCAAGCGCATCCAAAAAGAAAATTTCTCCAACATTGTTATCGACACAATGCATTATCGTATCATAAATGTCTTTTTGTTCCGACGTTAACTTGGAAATATTATTTTGTACATACGACAATAGATCACTCGTACTGTAACTTTGTTCATGATTCAATTCTACACATGTCGAAACAGCAGCGGTACGATTAGGTGAAGACATTTATATTTTTCCCATAAATCTGTAGGAGCTGAAGGAGAGCAAGTTGTTAGTATGATTCCAAATAATGCACAAATTTGACTTGGAGTTGACGTTTCGCACGCGTCATTGATGCAGTTATCCCAGTGTTGGTCATTCTGCAATAAATTCAGAGCTTGGCATGCACTACGGTAAGTGTCATGCATAGTACCGTTTACAGTCCTCAAATACTCAAAGGACGTCGGACCGGGTACATTCACCAAAAGCAGGCGTAGAAAGAAGCATTCGTGTTGATTGGGGCAAACGGTGTAGTCTTCCTATCGTGGTATCTTTGAAGATGGTAGGTTGGTCGTCGACTGACCTACCCTGTTTTTGACGTTCAAATACTTTATTTTTAGTATTCCACGTGTAATACGAAGGTACTTCACTATACAGCAGTTTTTTTGCAAAAGAATCATTTTTGGATAGCGAAAAGAAAGCAGTTCACTTTGTATCCGGTCAATTCAGGGCTCTTTGTTGCAGGTTTGGTTTCGAAAAATAAACACGTTGACTATTCTGTAAATGTACCGCTAAGTGAACAACATCTGGACTACGTTCATATATCGGAAATGAAAGAATTCGCAAAACAGCTTCATTACTACTTATGTATCTTCCAGCCTGATATTGTACGATTTCGTCGATACCACTGATTTTGGACTGCAAGCCAAAAACTGCCATGTCAATGCCTTTGTTGACGTATTTACATATGTATTTGATTGCCTTTACGGAGCTACAGTATTCAACGTTTATGTGTGCATTAAATGTTTTTTATAATAGAGGGGAATATGGAACAACCCACTGGTTATCTACTTCGATGGTGGTACCGTTACGCTTCTTTATTATAGCTGTTTTACTACCATCTTCAGTAGATTTTCTTCTATATTGTGGGTAACCATCATTGCCAGTAATTGTGCTGGGTACTCAAAGTCAAGGATATTGCTTTGTGCACCTTCCTTTGGCCATGCAATGTGATTTTTCGTTCAGTGCACCGCAAGGTCCATGTATCATATTTTTTACAACAATATCATATAACCCCTTATCGACATTTTCACCAGGTATTTCAGCGGAAATCACATCATCAATTTCATTAGAAGTAATTTTATAATGTAGCCAGATTAGTATATGTGCGTGTGGCAATCCTCGTTTTTTCCATTTCACTGAGTACATCCAGCATCGCACTGACCCAAACACTTCAAGTTTTACTATGTAGTTTATCAGTGATTTCAATTTTTGACGGAAGATACAGGCCATAATGTCATGTCTATGAACCGCCGATTGTCCTTTCAATAAAAGCTGCTGTATCTCGTCCCAAGATTGATTATATCTAAATGTAATAAATAAGTCTGAACGACCATAGAGACGGACACACGCAATAGCATCTTGAGCATATTCATGCATATAACGGGGACTGCCAGCATATGACGAAGGTAAAAATCGTTAATCTTCCAACGTTTGTGGTATTACCGTCGTTTACAACTGCATCTCGCAAATGAATGTGATGTTCAGAGCGGAGCTTGGTCTGACTCAGACGGATAAATAGCAAAAGTTCTGATTCAATTTTTGCATACATATCAACGATGTATTGGTGAAACAACTGACGGCATTTTAAAATATAATTGTCTTCACCCTGCCGAATCATTAGTCTCTAGGAATAATAATGCATTGCACTGTATTTCTTATTCATTTCTTGTTAGTGGCTGGATTTATCAATTTAATATTAAAGTGATAGCCGTCGGCTCCATCCCAAAAAATGATAGGATATTGTAGGGCATCGTAGCATCGATGAGTTTCAGCAATTCTTACCAACTGAGCGTTTCGCTTATGAAAAATAATATCTCGAGGTAAAAACTGATCACCGACCATAACGATTGCCACTTCGTCGATAGTTGGAGCATTGTATCTACGCACATGTTGGTCAGGAGGCGTTTTGTCAGCGGAAATAACAATTTTATGCGTATAAGTAGGCATCAAATCGATGGCTGTTTTGAACAGACGCACTAAATTATTATTTTCGTGGAAAAGATGTTGCAATTGGGAAACGATTGTCCTTTCAACGTCGGGAGAAATTTCGCAACGTGCATTCAATTCAGAATTTCTATCACTGATGAAGTACAATTGTAAAAATTTATGATTCTCGCCTGAGAATGCTAGAAGGGACCCTGCTCTATGATAAATTTGCCCTTTTACTTTGAAAGTAGGCATAAATTGATCTGGATTTTCGATTTGGGCACCAAACGACGTCATTTGGAAACATGAGTTATATTTTCTGATCTGTGATAAAAAAAACGCTTAGATTCTGACGTAGTTCTAGTAAGCAAAGTCTTCAATGGCTCTGGTGGTGCAGCCAGTAAAGGAAGTTTAACTTTTCCTGAGGCGCAACACATTCCCATTGTTTCACCATTGAATTTCAAGGCCTTGCAATAGGGACAAATATTAGACGTAGTACCGATTTGAACACATCTACTCAAGCTATAATCATCAACTGGGCTGTACCTGAATGCCAGGCGATAATTCTCAGGTTGCTCTTGTGATTCCTCGACACGCTTTCTTTTCTTACTTTCTATATCAGCCGCAAACCTGTTTTCTTGCTGTTTTTGTGATTCCTCGGCATGGTTTCTTTTCTTACTTTCTCTATCTGCCGCAAGCCTGTTTTCACACTGTTGTTGTGGTTCCTCGGCACGCTTTCTTTTCTTATTATCTCTATCAGCCACAAGCCTGTTTTCACACTGTTGTTGTGGTTCTTTGGCACGCTTTCTTTTCTTGCTTTCTCTATCAGCCGCAAGCCTGTTTTTATACTGTTGTTGTGGTTCCTTGGCACGCTTTACCGGGACACAGGGAATATAAATGACGACCGGGACACAGGGACACAACTATAATGGGGACGCCGGGGGGCACAGGGGGATATATAAATGACGAAGGAATTTTCGGGGGGCACAGGGAATTTTCGATTAGCAATCACCATCAACAAACCTCAAGGGCAATCATTAGAATCATGAGGTATAACTAAAAAACTATAAAAAAAGTAAAAAACTAAAAACTAAAAAAAAGACCAATTCAAAAACGAATGTATATACAGACCGGGACACCGGGACACAAATGACGACCGGGACACCGGGATACAAGGAATATAAATGACGCCCGGGACACTCAAAGAGAAATCACAGACTGGGACACCGGGACAAAAATGACGACCGGGACACAGGGAATATAAATGAAGACCGGGACACCGGGACACAACTACAAAGGGGACGCCGGGGGGCAAATGGGGATATATAAATGACGACGGCGACACAGGGAATGGTCGATTAGCAATCACCATCAACAAAGCTCAAGGGCAATCATTAGAATCATCAGGTATAGATCTGAATACGGATTGTTTTCCCATGGACCATTATATGTAGCATGTTCAAGAGTCGGCAAACCTGACAATCTATTTATATGCACAGACAATGGGACAGCAAAGAATGTTGTATATTCGCAAGTTTTACGTAGTTAAAAACACACATATATATATATATATATATATATATATATATATATATATATATATATATATATATATATATATATATATATATAATATTTATACAGAAGGAGAAAAGGAAGATTGTTTTCCTAAATTATGATTAATATAGACCAGCACTTGAATGAGGCCTTAACCCTACTATCCATACAATACATATAAATAGCATAGCCATAGACAATTAACATAAATAATAATATAGTCATGTCGTCAATAAGTTAAGTCGTCATACCAAACAATAGAAAAAATAATATAGACAAATAATTCAGAGGCAACAACCCAACACAAGGGCTCATCAGGAGAATACACTGGCCTATATAGGGTTTCGCCACTTTAAATTCCCTACCCAGCAATGGTTTCTCCTCGCTGGAAGTTTTAATTACTTTCAGTTGAAAAACCTTCTTTGTTCTTTTATTGATTTGCTCAAAAAAACAACTGAATGTGGATTCCTTAAATTCTTAACAATTATACGCTGCGTGACTAGGAGTAAAACGAGATCACAATCCTTATTTTAAGCCAGCCAATCACAGAAGTCATTTTGATTTGGTCTTCAAACTTCCATACCTAACCTGGTTTTTGTGCAAATCTGTCTAAAATCCCTAAAAAACTCAAGATTGTTTTTAAAATTCTTAGGAAAACTCATTGCAGCACTTGTAAGCCTTCGCAGGCTCTTCTCTGCTCTAGTCAGTTTAAAACTTCCTTCTTTACTCCTTCTACTAAAGTTCTTAATTGTCCAAATCCTATATTAATCGATGGTGTCAATTGGGAGGATATGCCCCCTGAATTTTTGCCCTCCTGGATATTGAAAGAAAAAATTTCGAAAATATTTTCATTGAAAATGTCTTTTTGGGGGTTGTATTGACAAACTTGAAGAAAGGTATATCCGATCCCCTCCCCAGATTGGAGATAAATTTTGTCCCACCCTTAAATCTCCGTGAACTAATGTCACTGTTCTTAAAACTTCTTCCTAGAGGATGACATACTGATTCCTTCATCCTTAGAATCCAACCTTTCTTTCATTGTTTTCCTAAAATTTTCTGATTAGTCAGGGTTCTAAGTCAAAAATGGCTCTTACATCTTATCAATGCCTTTCGTAGTTTCTCGAAAACCTTTGGTGATTTACATTTAATAGTCCAATTTAGGAAGCTGATCCTTAGAGCTGTATAAACTTTATGGAGAAACAATATTCGTGTGTGTATGTCAGCCCTGGTAGGTCTTACAATAATTTTCTGGGGAAACAACGGCAGTTTTAAAAGTAAGGATTTCTTGGAAATGGTTGTTAGAGCCCGAGGTGAATTATCTAATCCGTGTGTGCTAATATACTTTTCAAGCTTTCTATCTTCGTTTCCTTCTCTTTTGTGTTTGCAAGGTATCTACCATGCATTTCTTCACATACCTTTTGGTCCAAACTATTGAATTCTGAGCAAGTTTCATGGCATGAAATAGCCACTCCCTGAAAGCCAGTCCCCATTCGGCAAGATACAGCTTGAGTGAGGTATCATTCGGCTTCTTTTGATTGAGCTTTTTCTTTGCAGCTCTCGCAGCACCTTTGTCTTTACCGTTCGTTTTACTTTTTCCAACATGTCTTTTTCCCATTGCTTAGTCTTTGTTGTTGCATTTCCATTGCAGCTAATATATGAAGACGTCAGTATAATACAAGTATATAACTATCTTAGAAATTTATTTCAAGTATAGAAAAGTGTATAAATAACCAATAGCGTTTAATCTACATTCAAAATTATTTTCTACTTTGCAAAAACTTCTTATATTGATTCAATTCATTATTCATGCAACTTTTACTATTTTATTTGCTACTGATGATGTGTTTCTGCTTTATATCTGATTTCTAAAGATTGATCACACAGTAATGTCAATATTTTCCGAACTCTAATTATTGGATTCAAATAATTCTCCTAGATCTAAAAAAAATAATATAAACTCATCAAATATGTGTTTATATCTATTTTTGTTATATTTTTACGAGGCGAAAAAATTTTTTATGTGGGAGAATCAAACCCCCTAGCCTCCCCTTGGATATGGGGTGGGTTGTCACCTGGTCTATACACAATTGTTGGGGATCAAAAATTATAGCGGAAACCATATGACGACATCTAATGGAATGAAGCAAAGGAGTCACTGAAACATGATGTTACGTCTCAGAGAAGCAACTTTTCAGAAGACACGTGTGTTATCCATCATGTATACGGAAATGCAGTATTTCTCAAACATTACATTTTTTCTATCTTTCTTACTTAAAACAGGCACTGAATTTGGCTTTCAAAGTCTCTTTCAAATGAGTCCTCTCCCAACATTCTACGACAAATTGTTCGGTACGACAACCCCCTGGGGGAAACAATGACAAAAGAGACACATCATTGGTTTTAATGCGAAAAAGTGATTTTTCTTGTTGTTCATGATGAGGACTGTAGTTCTCCTGCGTGGAGTTTTCGACTATGGTGATTCAAATGATTCAGTTTTTTCTCAATTTAACATAATTTCTGAGAACCAGAATAACAGTTACTATTCTTGAATCTACTTCAAATAGCGATTCTTCCTCCTTTGACAGTTTTTTGTTGTAGTTTTTTTTTTTTCTATACGTATTCTAGCAGGATATAGCAGGATGATTTGCCCCCAACCACACATTGCATTCCCGGCCCAAGGTAATGAATCAGGAAATTGGTACCTACACAACTCAGACCATGGTCAGTATGCAGAAAGTTTTTTTTTTAAGTTAAACAGGTTACTATGGGCTAGTGTGTTGCCTTTACTAGATTAACTAATAGGCTTATGTTAATTTGATACTAATTCATATGGGAGGTTTATCTAATATTCAGAACTGGGTTTAGCCGAAAATCAAGTTCAATATGTTGAAAGTTTATTTATCCAATGCTTCCTGATCAATCTTTCGATCTGTATGGAAAAAATTACAGTTTGAAATTTTCCATTTGGAATGGCACAGTGAATCATTTGGTGGCACAGTTATCATTTGGTGGCACAGTGAATTGATCTCTCCTTGGGAATACCGAGTTCGAGGTTCGATCCGAGCTGTCGCAAACACTGAAGTCACGCAGAGATTAAACATCAGCATCTTCAGACAAAATAAGAAGAAGCTTTTTATTCTGAGCATAAGAGTTTTGAGGGTTGTAGCAGTAGCTGCAACTTAATGAAGATACTATTTGGAAATTGGCACTAATAGCACCGTGCATAAGCAACATGTGGCATAGAAAGTGTTGTTTTGAGCTGCCTCTAATAGATGAAGCACCAGACAATGTAGTACTAAGACATCCCTCTTAAAGTCGTAACGGGACGCATAAAGACTCACATAAAGGTAAAGATGATTTTTACCTACTTTTTGTGGGGCCGTCAGAGCTGATAGGACCATGTTGGAGCACCGTGCCGAAAAGTATTTCTGCATTACACAGATAAAGAGGGTTATAGGATTGATTACCCCCTCCAAAGGAAGGTATTACTCTTGGAAACGGATAAAACAACTATAAACCTGGTCGGGTACACATTTGTGTAGGCCAAAGGCCCGAGCTGATTACAGCCCTGCCCTAGATGAAGTAAGGGCCATATCACTACTCGAAAAAAACCGGGCACTCTAACCTTTATCAATTGCTCAGGCCTTCGAACCTTGCAGTACCTTCATTGAGCGATCTATTTATAAGAATATAATGATCATTTGACCATATTATTTATCTACTAAAACGAAGCAAAAATATATTGAAAGACTTATCATAGAATATGTGCACCACAATGCATATATCCATACAAAATTTTAGCAAAACTTAACTATTGTTTTCATAGATAAAGTAACGGAGGATATTCATAAGAACATATAGGTCGAAAGGGAAAAAGAGTGTCGGTACCTTATAAGGCTTGAAACTGGCTCTAGTGTCGGTAAAAAAAAAAAAAAAACATCAGTGCCATCTACTGTTTGACGACAATTATCATTTTTGGAAACTTCATAATAGTTTTTCGATCAAGAACTGAGATCAGACACTTTTTGCTACCTTTGTTTTATCAATCACACTAAATAAATTAATTATTTGTATTGTAAGAAAATGTCAATTTTATTACGAGAGTCTATTAGTGCATTATTACAGTAATATTAAAGTGTCTCCAAGCACTAGGTGGTGCTGATAGTATTTTTGTCGACACTTGCACCAGTTTTCACTCTTATAAGTTAACTATAATCTTTAGAACGGCCAACATCTGAAAACAGTTACCATTCCCGTTTTTATCATGATATCATACTTCCTTTATTCATTTTTTCAAGTCATTTTCTATTATCCATTCTATTTCCCGTGATTCCAAGAACAGTCTGTAAAGATTTCATGTTACTGGCTTTAATAGTTCAGCTATAATATTAACGGAAGAATTAAAATACACTTGATTGCATGTATATGGACAGTCCCAATTCACGTAGGAGTGAGTTTTTTTTTTTTTTTTTTTTTTTTTTTTTTTTTTTTTTTTTTTTTTTTTTTTTTTTGGTGAATAGACCTATACAAAAAATCTATTTCTCAAAATTTGGACAACGCCACTTTCCTCTCTGCAAATTGGAGCTCCTAAATGAGATTAATAAAAGGACTGAAGATTTTTTATACTGAACGAAAATTTGTTTAGACAAAAATATACCTTAGGCATGGCTGTTACAGCCAAAAGCACGGCCGAAATCTGCAAAATAATTTTCATCTTCTAGAACTGAATTTCCTTGCTCAACTGACTACAGTGCATAAAATAGATAACCGCTGACAGCGAACGGAATCCAATGTTCTGGATGCACGACATTAATTATTAACAAAATGACCTTCAGTCAAACGAAATCCAGTAATTATGAACAAACAATATCTCTTAATCAGCAAAGCTGTGCGTGAAGAAATCATTAGAATAATGATTATTTATTGTGCTTTATATTTTCCTGGTAATGGATCAGAAATGGCTCATAAAAATTCTTCCGGCATTGATCATGACAGGCGCGTACATAGAAATGTTTATGCAACGACTGAGTGAAGCTGAATATAAAAAAAATGTAGGCAAAAGAATTTCATTAGGTAAAATAATAGAATCTATGACTCAAATACATTTTATATATTTAATGTCTACAATCGAATAACATACATCATGGGAATAACAAGGGTTTGCTATCAGAGATATTTTCCTGGCAATAGATTGCAAAGGTCTATCAAAATCTCTATTTTTGTATCAAGCATAACAAGCACATCTGAAGCCATTTTGTCTTAGATGGGGGCAACTTTGAAAAAATATGGGCCAAAGAGTTTATCTACACAAAAAAATGCGATCAAACACAAATCATGTGGTTTACTAAAATCTATAAATATGGTATTTTGGTATGCATTATGACAGGTTGGTGTTTCCGTAAGGACGGCGTTCTATTGATATTAATTTAAAAAAAAAAAAAAACTTGTTCCATGAAACAAGCTTTTCAGGGAAAGGAAGGAACTCCATTAAAACAAAGATGGGCAAAAATAGAATTAAATAATCTATCAAGTGTAAAACTACCACAAATCAGCATCAATATATAGATAAAACCCAATACAAACAGAAATTATAATAAATAACCGAATCAAACTCTAAACGAGCAGAAATTAAATGGAGTAGGGATAACAGCCCCCATGCCTTCTCAAAACCCAAACATAATTTGCACTTTAACGAAAAAAAAAACTAAAAATGAATATGCATTGTCAGTTTATGCTTATACTCATACTTATTCCTTAAAATCTCAATAATTTTTTAATTTATTGATGTTATAAAAGTGAAAACATTTAAATTTTTTCAGTAAAGTCCAGATTATATTCTGGCCTTGAGAACACATAGGGGTTGTGAGCCCTAATCATGTTAGTTTCTGCTCGTTTTGAGTTTTACTCTGTTATTTATTGTAATTTTTGTTCGTTTTTTAGTTTTATTATTTAATGATGGTGATTCAAGGTAGTTTTACGCTTGGTAGATTATTATATTCTATTTTTGTCCATTTTAGCTTTAATAGAGTTCATTACTTTCCCTTGAAAAACTTATTTTATTAATTTTAATTAGATAAAAAAAATAGTTGTTTTAACTGAAAGTAAGGAGCGACATTAAGACTTAAAACGAACAGAAATTACTCCGTATATGAAATGAGTTGTCCCCTCTGCAATCCCTCGCTCTTTACGCTAAAGTTTTTAATTGTTTTAAAAAGTAGAAATGCGGCGAAGAGTCAAACTTTAGCGTAAAGAGCGAGGGATGCGGAGGGGACAACCCATTTCATACACGGAGTAATTTCTGTTCGGTTTAAGTTTAAATGTCACTCCTTACTTTCACTTAAAAAACTAGTGTTTTTTTTATTTAATTTCTGAACGTTTTTGAATTAATGCATGTTTGATTTCGGCTCTCCGTACAAAAGTTATTAAAATGAAATTTGCATAATAATTCTTTTTTTTGGCTGAATGGCTTTCTCTTAGTTTTGATCAGACGATTTTGATAAATAAGGGGTGGGGAAGGAGGCCTTGTTGCCCTCCAATTTTTCGGTTACTTAAAAAGGCAACTAGAACTTTTAATTTTTAACGAACGTTTTTATTAGTAAAAAATGTACGTAACTTAAGAATTAACTTACGTTTCAAACTTTTATATTCTTATATTTTTGATTATATATATGAGATCGTTTGTCCCCTCGTTAATACATCGCTCTTCACACTAAATCTTAAGTTTTGTCCCAATTCTTTAAGAATGACCCCTGAATCACAAAGGCCGTAGAATAAATAACTGAAATTACTAAAAATACTTTAGCATAAAGAGCGAAGTATTTATCTCCTCCTGAATACCTCGCTCTTTATACTAAAGCATTTTTAGAACCCCTCATATGCGTAATAATCTCTGTTCGTTTTAAGTTTTAATGCTACTCCATATTTTCAATTGAAAAAAACTTTTTCATGTTTATATTTTCATTGTTTTTTTTTTTTAATAGTGATGCTAGAAAATCCTGCGCCCTTTTCATTGAATTTCTCTTCCCCCATGAAATATTCCTCCAAGGAAAGATCCTCCCCCATAGCCCTCTCCCCTCAACCCCACACCAAACCAAAAAAATCCCCCTGAAAACGTCGGTACACTTCCCAATAACCATTACTGTATGTAAACACTGGTCAAAGTTTGTAACTTGCAGCCCCTCCTCCAGGGACTGTGGGGGAGTAAGTCATCGCCAAAGACATATTTATTATCGTTTTCGACTATGCGGAACAAAATGGCTATCTCAAAATTTTGATCCGTTGAATTTGGGAAAAAAGAGCGTGGGAGGGGGCCTAGATGCCCTCCAATTTTTTTGGTCACTTAAACAGGGCACTAGAACTTTTCATTTCCGTTATAATGAGCCCTCTTGCAACACTCTAAGACCACTTGGTCGATACGATGACCCCTGGGGAAAAAAACAAACACGCACTCGTAATCTGTCTTCTGGCAAAAAATACGAAATTCCACATTTTTGTAGATTGGACCTTGAAATTTTTATAATTGGGTTCTCTGATACACTGAATGCGATGGTGTGATTTTCGGGGGTGTTTCCCCCTATTTTCCAAAATAAGGCAAATTTTCTCAGGCTCGTAACTTTTGATGACAAAGACTAAATTTGATGAAACTTATATGTTTAAAATCAGCATAAAAATTCGATTTTTTTTATATATATTTTAGGATCGAAGTTCCGTTTTTTTAAGTTTCATTTACTATTGTGCCAGGTCACTCCTTACTACATTTCGCTACCACGAACTGTTTGATAGTCTTTTTAGGGGAAAAAGAATTGGAAGGCTGATTACCCTCCAATTATTTATGATTCTCAAAAAGGGCACTGGAACTTTTAATTTCCAATCAAATCAGATCCTCTAAAACATTAGTGACATTGCTGGTTTATTTTTACAATCTATCTATATTCTTTGGGTCCAACCTAAAATCATCATGATTTTGTTATACACATTTCCATAGGGAAGAATCAGGAACGGTTAGAAAGATCAACTAGTATTTCTAGTATACACGTGTTTAACATCGCTATTGTGTAAACTATAGACAAGGCTGTTTTCACGGGAGTCACGGGGTTTGAATACCCCTCACCCCGACATTTTTTCCAATCCATAAGAAAATAAAAGAATGAAGGTAAACGAAATTTTGGTGCAATTTAAAAGTTTTTTGTCCCCCCTACAAAAAAAATAATCAAAATCCTGGATACGCCCTTGGCCTTAGGTCTACGTTGAAATTCTCAAATATTGATAATTTTTCATACGTATTTCAATAGCTGCTGATCAAAGATGATTCCACAAGATCAATAAATATTTTTTTTGGTCCGCTATATGGTAAACATGTGTGAAGGATTATTTTTAATGAGGGGGGGGGGGGGGTAAAAATTTTGAAAATAGATAAAAATGTAATCAACAAAGGAATACAATCTGACATCCAATCATGTTTATACATTTGAATTGGTGGTTGCTGAAGTTCTATGCATGCTTATAAAATTTTTCGAAATATTCTTCGATTTATTTTCGTCGGTTTCCCTTTATTTCAGATTCAGAAGCTTTTTTTCTACCATAATAAGAAAATCTTTTGCAGAAATTTGAAGGTGAAATACCTATTGGTTTTGAAGTACCAAATGAGTCCTTCATAAGACAAATCACTAAATCCATAAAATCAGTGTCGAAGAGAGCTCAAGCACATGAAAAACATTTCTGTATTCTTGTCTAATGCACAATCACATGGAGGAAAACTGTCCAAGATTTTTGGTATTTGTTGATATATTAAAGTATCTAAGATCAGGGATACTAATTGAGAAGGGGACTTTAAAACACAATAACCTAGGGGAAAACTGTCGAAGATTTTTGATGTTTGTCAATACATTTAAGCATCTAATATCCAGAATATTTTGAAAAATACCTTTTTCTGCCCAAAAGTCTTGGTTTATGATTGCAAGTTCACTTGCATAAGAGTCAAGGCAGATAGGAGGCCCTTGTAGGCTTTGGATTGGACTCTTATTTCCATCCATATTCATTTCTCTGGCGATAATCAATCCCTAAATATAGACCAACAATATAGTTCCTTTTCCATGCCCATGTTCATCGCTCAAAAGCACGGAGGCCTTCAAGCCGTAGCTAGAGTTAGAGCGCTGTTCTAGCGGTAGCCCTCCGCTACACATATACCAACAATATACATCCTTTTTCATGTCGGACTCCATCAGGCCCATGTTCACTGCTTTAAGCAAGGATGCTTAAAGCCGTTGAATGTTTAGCCTATTTCTCTAGCGGTAATCAATCGCTAAGCGTATACCAACAATAGAGTCTTTTTTCACGCCCATGTTCATTGCTCAAAGGCACGGATGCCTGATGCCATCTAGCCTATGCCCGCGGCTTAAAGTATGGATATACTGACAATATCTGCCTATATATAGGCAAATTTGGCTATATATAGGCAAATTGGACTATACATAAACAATTTGCCTTCGTCAGTTATAATCGACAATTGTCAGTTATAATTGTCAATTTGACAATTATAATTGCGAAAAGGCAAGGTAGAACCTCAACAGGTTGACTCTAGTTCGGCATTGTGGAGTGACATGCATCAGAGGTGTAGCATAAGTGGGAGACAGTAACATCGGCAATCAAAGGGGTAAAGTTAACCTTGCACTTGATGCCCATTTAATTGGACAATTTGTATTGGCTTTTTCTACAATTGGCCATGACTTGACTTTTCCCACAACTATTCCCTTTTCAATTCAAAAATTTAAAAAGGACTGTTTCTTTTGGCTTGATATAAACTGAAGAAAAATCTTACTTTTCCCCACATTTTCATGGATTTGTATAATTAGGTAATTTTCTTACTTAACCAATTAACTAAATTTTTGTTTTCGATATTAAGAGAAAATAATTTTTCAAACTTACTGGATTTTCGTTTAATTGAAGGTCTGTTAATAATTAATTTCGTGCACCCAGAACACTAAGTTGCGTTTGCTGTCTCTAATTATCTATTTGATATACTTTAGTCAGTTGAGCAAGGGAATTCAGATCGAGATGATGAAAAGAATTTTGCTTGTTTTGGCCGTATTTTTAGTTGTAACAGCCATGGCTAAGGTATTTATTATTTTTTTTTTGTGTTCACTATACACAAATCATCGCTTCAGAACATGGTAGGTAGTGAGCCTACTCTCTGCCACTTCGTGGCTCAAAGTCTTCTTGATAAATTGAAGGAGTGGTGCTGGTTAAATAGTTGGGCTTATAAAAGCTAGAATACTGCTATTGTACTTTTCAGGACCTGCTGTCGTATGTGCAAGGTATGGGAGACAATTATCTTGACTTATAGGGACGATATTATACCGCAACCTACTACGTCGAATTTTTTCGGTGTGTTTCTTGATTCTTTTCTTTCTTTTAAACCAAATATTAGTCACACCCGTTCCCTCATCCTCCATTAGTCTTCACTGTTGCTAAGTCAGTCTTATTAATTGTGATTTGTGGTAGTTTTACCTTTGGAAGATTGTTTGACTTTATTTCTACTCTTTAGTTTTGTTGAAAAAGATTATATCGTGAAAAAAAGTCTTCAATTTTTTGTTTTCTTTCGTTACTGAAGTAGTCTTTTCATGAAAAAATAAAATAATATCTTAATTCTTTTAATTTTTTCCTGTAAGAATCCATAGCTTGGCTTGTTTTTTGTGTGTTGGAGAAAATATTAAAACAATTTTTAACGATACAGTCTTTTCACAGATATAAATCTGAACATAAATAGTTTTATCCCTCCTCAAAATTACCTGGAAAAAAAACTTGATATCTTTCTCAAATAATTGTATCTACGCTCTTTTGATTCAATTAAATTGTAAGAGCAAAAGTGGTAATAGCAGTAGCTCTGAAAGTTTCAAACTAAAAATCAGTCGTCCTGGGGGTATTGCTCAAACATCTTAATTCCAATCAGCATAGATACAGGGCCTTTTGATTTAGTCCTAAATCAACATTTATTTTCAAGGCATAACAGAGAAATTGCACAACCATGGGGGTTAATATACCCCATATCCCTAGAGACACAAATACTGAACCGTTCGACTACGCATAACGAAATGGCTATCTCAAAATTTTGAATGGACTTGTTTGGAAAACTAATCAGCCTGGGAAGGGGGCATTGTTGTTCCTGAAAAATTGTCCCAATCAGATTAGCTCATTCAATATTGCTCGCTATGATAGCGCTGTATTGACTAGATATTGTTCTATCTTTGAAAACCTGCATCATATAGTTTTTTTTTTATTACCTTAAATTACCTTAAATCGCACTGGCCGGCGAATAAGGTTGGGTGAACATCCTGTAGATTCGCCGGTTGAGTGATGGAGGTGGAAGTGCGTTGTCTAGTTCCGTTGAGTAGATCCACTGGCCTCCCAGTGTAGTTTCCACTCCATCGCTGCCCAGTCTCGGTCAATTGCTTTTTTGAAGTTGTCAACAGTTTTGGACTTGTTTGCTAATCAGCCTGGGAAGGGGGCATTGTTGTTCCTGAAAAATTGTCCCAATCAGATTAGCTCATTCAATATTGCTCGCTATGATAGCGCTGACTGACTTTATGTAACTGAAACTTACCTTAATGCCCTTAGTGTCATTAGTTACGTCTATCGCAGCAGCAGTATTAACAAAGTGGCATATATATAGTGGCCTCAGGCAAGTTTCAAAATCAGCCACGGCTTACCCTGAAGTCTCCAACTTAATAATGTAAGCCATTTTTGGGGATATTGCTGTTTCACCCTTTCCACGACCTTCATGCTCGTAGTTCGTTTTGATTTAGTTGAAAATTAACCTTTACGGCCTTTATCTTTACCAGTAGTACCATTACTAGCAGCATGCATATAGTACCTTTTGTTGTCTCCAACATTCCCCTGATCACACACTAAAAATTTCAACTTGACACCATAATAGCCGTTCCTGAAGCACTAATGATAGACTCTCTTGACAACCTGTATGCGTATAGGGTACGTCAATTTAGTTCAATACTGTTTCAACATTCCCAAATTTTTTGCGTTAATACTCTTAGTTTTAGCAGTAGTACTATTAGTACCAGTAGTAGTAGCAGCAGTAGAGTTAACAGTAGTAGTTTTAGTAGCAGTAGCAATAGTAGTAGCAGTACTAGCAATAGTAGTGTGAGTAGAATAAGCAGAATTAGGGTGCAAATATTGTAATTTGGCTAGTTCAACACCCCCCAAGACAAGCCCTGCAAGTTTGAACTTTACGCATGAAACTGTTCCTAAGATATTACTGACACGTCCTTTTGTCAACTTGCATAAAGACGGCGTGTTGTGATTCAGTTTACCTTCCCCCTGAATATTCCCTGAAAAATCCACCTTCATACCATTAAGCAAAGTTGTAATTAAACATCAGCACTGGTTCTGCTTTTCTGAGAAATAGAAATGTGACAAAAACAGATAAAAAAAAAACAGAATAGAAACAGAAACAGGTCCGTCAAAAACAGGTTACCTGATTCTACTTTCTGTTCCGTTTTTTGAAAAACAGAAAACAGCTCTTTTTATTGAAAACAGCTGTTTTAACAGCTGTTTTTTAGTCTTCCTCTTTTTTAAGATGTTGTATACTCTCATCTATACTGGGCGAGTTATACGCTGTAATTCCCAGCTTGCATAAAGAAACCACCTTGAAACCATCCCAAATCCCCTAATCAATTTTATGTTTAATCAACTACATGCGCATACAAAATACAATACGACTCCGACTACACAAAAGATTCTACAACCTATTAGAGGACCTGGGCATAGCACGATATCGTTTTGTCTCCTCAATGTGTTGAACAACAGAGTATGAAATAAAAAGAACAAACTTTTCTTTTAAATTAAATATAAAGAAAAGTTTTTTAACTGAAAATAAGGAGCGACATTAAAAATTAAAACGAACAGGATTTATTATGTATATGAAAAGGGCTATCCCCTCTTCAACGTCTCTCTCGTTACGCTAAAGTTTGTTATTACTTTATAAAGTTGAGTTGTTAAAAGAGGCAACCTTTAGCGTAAATAGCAAGGCGTTGAGGAAAGGATAGATCCTATCGTATACGAAATAATTTCTGTTCGTTCCAAGTTTTGATGCCGCACCTTACTTTTTTTATTTGATTTCTGAACGTTTTTTAACTGATGCAGGTTCAAATTTGGCTCATCTTACATAAACAATTAAAACAGAATTCGCATATTAATTTTGGCAAAGTTTCCCCTCGTGTATAATTTCCTCTGGAACGTTCTTATCCCAAAACTACCTTCCCAATGTTAGGATCTCCCCGTATAAAACCAAGATTATTTGCAACATGTATGAGGAGGCTGTCCCCTCCTCAACACCTCAGTTTTCACGCTAAAGTTTGACTTTTGTCCCAATTCTTCAAGAGCGAATACTGAAACATACGGATCATTTCAATAGAATAATAAAAACCCTCCTTAAAAGTGCAGAAAAACTATGGCGTTGAAAAAATGTTCAACTATATGCAGAACTTTGAAATGTTCCAAGAGGAAGTGGAAAATAATATTAACCATTCTTAAGTGGCGAAAACGAAACAAATAATTTTTAGATAATACCGGTAAATCCAGCTCCCCTCCATGGGAAATTCCTTCTTCTCAGAGAAATTCCTTCTTCTCCCCCTCCATGCAAAGTTCTTCCCATATAAAATCTCCTGATCATGAAAATTCCCCCAGACAATCCCATTCTAGCTAAAAATTACTCCTGAAAAATTTCTTGCAGACAATTCTGACCGAAAGAATTTTCTTAGTCCACTTTCTATTGAAAGTGGACTAAAAAACTTTAATTTCTTGTTAAAAATCATGCTGAAGATCCCCTCTCCGTGGAAGATTCTTCTCTCAAATACATACCGTCCCCTACTAGAAAGATACTTTACAGAAAATTCCCCCAGGAGAATTTATCCAGTAGAATACTCTCCCGCAGAAAGTCCCCCCACCTACGGATAGATACTCTAGATAATTCCAACCCGATAAATATTTCTCCCGGGCAATTCGCCTTAATATCTCCACATGTAGAATTGAGTCGGCAAAGAAAAAAGAAGACAGATAAAATTAATTTTGTATAGGAATCTTGGCATATTCCACCCGGTGTAAAATTTCCGTTGGAAAGTTCACCCCCAAGAACTTCCCTCCACACGGAAAATAGTCCCTGAAGAAAATTTCACCAGTAGAAAATTCTCTCCCCGTCCTGAAAAATGTCTGTATCCTTCCTAGTAAGAAGTACTATAAATAAGCAATGGGCAAATTTCCTATCTTACAAACCTTCCCCCAGGAGCTATGTAGGTTATTTTATCATCAAAGACATAGTTACTGGGCTTTTCAACTATATTGAACAAAATGGCTATCTCAGAATTTTGATCGATCAACTTTTAGGAAAAAGGTGGGTAGGGAGGGGGGCAGATGCCTTCCAATCTTATTTTTCACTTAAAAAGGGCAGTAGAACTTTTAATTTTTGTTCGAATGAGCCCTTTTTTAATATTCTAGGAGTATTGGCTTGTTAGGATCATTCCTAGAAAAAAAAAACAAGTTAACACACATCCGTTATCTTTCTTTGGCAAAAATACAAAATTCCGTATTGTTGTAGATGGAAACTTACATTCGGATTCTTGGTTATGCTGAATCTGATGGTATGATTTTCATTAAGATTCCTTGACTTTTAAGGGCAGTTTCCCCCTTTTTCAAAAATAATTCCCAAAATGTTTGGGAGGGAGCGAGGAATTTTAACGACTAGCTGGTCATTTCTACCAACTTTTTTTTATCAATAATTAGGTCCGTTTTGAATACGGTACGCAAAATCACTACTCGAGTCGGTAAAACCGCTTCATTTACCAACCGAGATTAAGATTTTGGTAAATATCATGTCACTTTTTCTGCGATCTTAATATAACCAAATGGAAAATTATGGCACCATCTGTAAAATCATCGCAGATATCACTAAGACTGCTGCGTTAACAAAAAAAGTTCAAGATTTCTGTGGGTGACATGTCAGTATTTTCGTGGTCTTTATTTAATAGAGCAGAAAATTTTGGCGGAGTCAGAAAAATCGTGGTGTTTCGCGCAGTGATTTTACTGGCTCATATTTTTTACCGAAAGCCCAAAAGTATTGGGGAGGATGTCCCCCTGCCCCCATACGTGACAGTCCTATTAGCAGCATTACTAGTTGTATTAGTAATAGAACTACTAGTAGCAGCAGTAGTAGCAATAGTAGTAGCAGTAGTAGTAGTAGCTGTAGCAGTAGTAGTAACGGTAGTTGCTGTAGTAAGAGTAGTAGCATGAAAATACTGTTTTTTTTTGTCAACTGATCAACTCCCCTATTATTTCCTGGAAGTTCAAATTAATATACTCAGTCATTCCTGGGTTTTGTTATGACCGTCTGCACGTACCATGTTTTTATTTATTTTTTGGAATAAAACTAAATCAGTTATAATGTATAATCAAACAACCAATTGCCCTTCGTCTTTTCGGAAAATAAAGGTCGAACATACTCACATTTCTCAATGATTTATATAATATATATAATATATTTATATAATTATATAATAATATATTCAAGCAATGGATGAAATGCCATACTTACAGCCCTTACCCTAAGAGCTGTGGGGGTTTAACACCCCCTAAGATATAATTACTGGACCTTTCAACTATGCTAAACAAAATAGGTTGTATCAAAATTTTGATGTGTTTTGGAAAGCAATAGACGAGGGGAGGGGGACTAATTACCCTCTAATCACTTTTGACTCTTAAAAGGAAACTAGAATTTTCAATTTTAATAAAAGACTTGTATGCTCCTTCGGAATAGCTTACAACCCATGCCCCCCAGCTCTAGAGGTTGTGTCAACCCTGAAGATATTACTATGTGACCTTTGGACTATTTGGAGCAAAATGGCCATCTCGAAAATTTGGTCGGATACATTTTTGGATAAGAAGGTATGGACAACTATAACTTTTAATTTCAAATCCATTGAGACTCCCAAGTTTATATAACCACCCCCTTCTATAAACATTTTTTATGGTAACAATGGTAAACACAATGGATATCACAAAATTTCTATTAGAACTGCTTAAGAATATGAAAAGCGTGGGGGACCAGTTCCCCTCCAAGCACTTTCGATTCTTTAAAAGGGCACCAGAACCTTCAATCTCCAATCAAATGAGCTCGAAGTCTCTGCGACAATTCCTTTTACACAAAGTGCCTTGGTGAAAAAAAAAATGAATAAATAAAAAAAACATTGTACCCAAATCGCTCCTTGCTTAGGCAGCGCTGCTGTATTGTAGCTGAAAAAAATATTTATGTAGCATGTTCTGTTTTTCAAGGTAAACTTCTACCGTCCCTACAGCAGCATTTTTTTTTTTTTGCACGAACAGGCTTTGGTAGGTGCTCATCCTCTTTGCATAGTTCTTCTCATAGATTTGCTGTAACTAAACGATCATTAACAGCAGATCATCCCTTCTGATATCTCTCTGTGTCTCTCCGCAGAGGCAGCTTTATGACAGGTCTTTCCCTAGTTTTTGTCCAATATGTTTTTCTTCATTTTGCTTATTTTCTCCCTTTAATCTTTTCCAATTATTTCTCTTTTCTTTTCTTTCTTGTTCAAGTATGACGTCACTTATTTTATTCGAGCCATTTTCTAGTTGGTACTTAATAGATAATTTTAATTATTTCGTGTGTGGTGTTAGTTTGTAGTTTTATAAAGGTTTAATGGATCCCTCCGTACACCTGCTTTCGAAGACCCTAGGTTTATCCACTCGTTTGCGTTTTCCCACTTGTTTGTGATATATTTTGAACAAAATAAATGATAATGATGACGATGGATGGAAGCTGTTAAATTATTTCATTAGTTTATTTTTGTAAATATTTGGTTCAGGAGTACCAATTGTCAAAAGGAAGGGGGATATTGTCTTTTATATTTTGAGAAATAGTTTTATTTGTATATTCATTTTAAAAAATGAAAAGAAAGCCTCCCTTGCTACACCTCTATGAATTGGCAACACTGCCTAGGTTCTCCATATAGGCCTAGATGATATTAGAATAAAAAAAAACAATTTTTTTCAACTACAAGTAAGGAGCGACATTAAAACTTAAAACGAACAGAAATTATTTCGTATACGAAAGAGGTTGTCCCCTTCTCAACGCCTCACTCTTTGTGCTAAAGTTTGACTCTTTCTCACAACTCTACTTGTTAAAACAGTAAAAAACTTTAGCATAAAGAGCGAGGCGTTGAGGAGAGGACAACCCCTTTCATTTACGAAATAATTTTCGTTCGTTTTAAGTTCTAATGTCGCTCTTTATTTGCAGCTGAAAAAACTTGTTTTATTAAAACTAATTTATAATCGTTTTTGAATTAATGCATGTTTTGATTTTGGCTCACCGCATATAAATAATCAAATAAAATTTGTATATTAATTATTTTTTGGCTAAATGGCTTTCTCATAGTTTTGATAGGACAATTTTGATAAAAAAAATTGGGTGGGGGATGAGGCCTAGTTGCCCTCCAATTTTTGGTTACTTAGAAAGGCGACTAGAACTTTTTATTTTCTTACGAATGTTTTTATCAGTAATAAATATACGTAACTTACGAATTAACTTACATAACGAACATCTATATTTGTATACTTTTATTATGTATATGGGGGGCTCCCCCCACTCGTCAATACCTCACTCTTTACACTAAAGCATGAATTTTGTCCCAATTCTTTAAGAATAACCCCTGAACCACAAAGGTCGTAGAATAAATAGTTGAAATTACTAACAATACTTAGCGTAAAGAGCGAGGTATATTGGAGGGGATGGACCCCTTTATATACTTAATAATTTCTGTTTTATTTATGTTTTAGTGTTGCTCCTTACTTCCAGCTGAAAAAACCTTTATTTATTTTCTCGTTGTTTTTTTTTTTGATGATGCTTTAAAATCCCGCACCCCCTTCATAGAAATTCTCTTCCCTTATGGTATATTCTTCCAGGGAGAGATTTTCCCATATAACCCCCCCTCAACGCGAAAAAGTCCCCTCTGAAAACGTCTGTACACTTCCAAATAATCATTACAATATGAAAACAATGGTGAAAGTTTGTAACTTGCAGCCCCTTCCCAGGGGACTGTGGGGGATTAAGTCGTCCCAAAAGACAAAATTATCAGATTTTTCGACTATGCAAAACAAAATGGCCATTCAAAAATTTTGATCTGGTGTCTTGGGAAGATAAGAGCGTCGGAGGGGGCCTAGGTACCCTCCGATTTTTGGTCACTTAAAAAAGCCACTAGAGCTTTTAATTCCCGTTAGAATCAGCCCTCTTACGACATTCTAGGACCACTGGGTCGATACGATCACCCCTGGAAAAAAACAAATGAACATGCATCCGTGATCTGTCTTCTGGAAAAAAAATTACAAAATTCCACATTTTTGCAGATAAGAGCTTGAAGCTTCTACAGTAGGGTTCTCTGATACGCTTGATCTGATGATGTGATTCGTTAAGATTCTATGACTTTTAAAGGGTGTTTCTCCCTATTTCTAAAATAAGGCAAATTTTCTCAGGCTTGTAACTTCTAATGGGCAAGACTAAACTTGACGAAACTTGACGAAATTTCATTTTTTAGAGTTACGGCTACTATTGAACAGGATCGCTCCTTACTACAGTTCGTTACCACGAACTGTTTGGTCTGGTCAAGTGTTTTTCTTCCATTATTGCTAGGCGTAAAGTATGAAAGCTATGGTGTTGCATTATCTCCCCCAGAAAATTGCACCTCGAACAATCAGCCCCCCAAAAAAAATCCCCACAAGTAAAATTCCCTCCAAAAACTCATTCCCACTCCCCACAAAAAAATTCCCTCCTAAGATTCCAATTTGAAAAATTCTCCCCAAAGTGAAATTGAGCAGCCGAAGGGAAATCAAGAGAAATAAAAAGAACGAAAAAAAACGTTTAATTGTATAACACCTATTATGAAGAAGGGGCGGTGGGGTGGTTTACTTTTTGTAACTCTAAAATTTTTTCTCTCCTCTCCATTGACCGAACCTCTGACACTGAACACTATCAAATTAATTTAAACATTCACTGAAATTAACGTGTCTTAATTTTTTTTAGAATTCAATAGTCAACCTGGATGTCTACTACGAAAGTCTCAGTCATGACAGCCGAAACTTCATCAAGCTTCAACTTGTACCGACCTGGAATGACCTTGTTGGCTTCATGAACCTAACTTTGATCCCTTTTGGAAAGGCAACGGTAAGATCTTATAATCAACTTTGTTTAGTCAGAGATTTAAGAATCATTCCAAAAATGAAAGAGGAAGGCCGGTAAGCAGCATCTGCATGCAAGTTTCCCTCAAAGCTGCTTTGGTTACTCGGAAATGACCCATTGGCTGGAGGACCAGGGTTACCATTTTACTGAATGTCCAATGTTTTTATATTTTTTTTCATGCTCTGTGATTCTGTTTTGACAAGTGGTGATTAGTCATTAAAAAAAAAAAATAGTGATTTTGCAGTTTTACAAGTGAGTTTTTCTAAAGCCACTAACAGCAGGAAAATTCAAATACAAACATGACATTTATGTACGAGACGCTCTATCCCTATAAGAAGGCCACATAAAATACTTTTTGAAGCCTAGATAACTAAAAAATATATCCTTTCTGGTGCTTTCAAAAACATAGAAACACAAATTATAACTTTTATACTTATGTTGTTCTTTCCAGGTTGAGCCTTACACATATATACACAAATATAAACCGGGAGAGTTTCAAAGGAGTTAGGTCTGTTATATATATTTCTTCGGATCCAAAAACAGATATTCTTTGATAATTGCGGCTATAACTAACAATTATAGTTACGAGTTATTAGCCCTGAATTTAGACTTAAGGAAATTAAGAAAGAATTAAGAAAAGACGAATTTAATTTAGAATCTCATTTCAGTTTACCCCAAATGGTGATAGCTGGGATTTCACCTGCCAGAATGGCCCTGATGAATGTGATGGGAATATTTTACATTCTTGTGTTCTAAAATACACTGAAGATTCAACAATTAGGCTTAACTACATTAATTGTCTGATGAAAAACCCCGGAGAAGGGGAAGCTGTGAGTTTGGTTTTTGTCTTTATTTACTTAGTAACTTATTTTCTTCTTTCTCCTGACCTGCATAGCACCTAATATATATATATATTTATATATATATATATATATATATATATATATATATATATATATATATATATATATATATATATATATATATATATATATACATATATATATATATATATATATATATATATATATATATATATATATATATATATATATATATATATATATACTAGCTGTTGGGGTGGCGCTTCACGCCACCCCAACACCTAGTTGGTGGGGGCGCTTCGCGCCCCCCAAGCCCCCCCCGCGCGCGTAAGTCGTTACGCGCCATATTAGTTACCCGCCATTGTAGTTTTGTCCCTATGTCCCACCTGTGAATATAGATATATATATATATATATATATATATATATATATATATATATATATATATATATATATATATATATATATATATATATATATATATATATATAAATATATATATATATATATATATATATATATATATATATATATATATATATATATATATATATATATATATGTTTTTAACTACTTAAAACTTGCGAATATACAACATTCTTTGCTGTCCCATCGTCTGTGCATATAAATAGATTGTCAGGTTTACCAACTCTTGAACATGTAACGCATAATGGTCCATGGGAAAACAATCCGTATTCAGATCTATACCTCATGATTCTATTGATTGCCCTTGAGCTTTGTTGATGGTGATTGCTAATCGACCATTTCCTTTGTTGCCGTCGTCATTTATATATCCCCCTGTGCCCCCCGGCGTCCCCATTGTAGTTGTGTCCCTGTGTCCGGGTCGTCATTTATATTCCCTGTGTCCCCGTCGTCATTTGTGTCCCGGTGTCCCAGTCTGTGATTTCTATTTGAGTGTCCCGGGCGTCATTTATATTCGTCTGGATATTGTAGGGCATCGTAGCATCGATGAGTTTAAGCAACTGATTGTTTCGCCTATAAAGAATATTATCTCGAGGTAAGAACTGATCACCGACCACAACGATTGCCACTTTGTTGATAGTTGCGTATCAGGAGGCATCAATTCGATTGCTGTTTTAAGCAGAAGCACTAAATTATTATTTTTGTGGAAAAGATGATGTATATAAATATATATATATATTTTCTTTTTAGTTTTTTTGTAGTTTTTACCTTTTTTAGTTTTTTTCTTCTTTTGTATTAATGCTAAAGCCAAGGTTCAAACCTGGAGCCTCTCGGACCTAGAACCTGAAACATAACGCTTTACCAACTCAGCTATATATATATATATATATATATATATATATATATATATATATATACTAGCTGTTGGGGTGGCGCTTCGCGCCACCCCAACACCTAGTTGGTGGGGGCGCTTCGCGCCCCCCCCCCCCAAGCCCCCCCGCGCGCGTAAGTCGTTACGCGCCATATTAGTTACGCGCCATTGTAGTTGTGTCCCTATGTCCCACCTGTGAATATAGATAGATATATATATATATATATATATATATATGTTTTTAACTACGTAAAACTTGCGATTATACAACATTCTTTGCTGTCCCATTGTCTGTGCATATAAATAGATTGTCAGGTTTACCGACTCTTGAACATGCAACATATAATGGTCCATGGGAAAACAATCCGTATTCAGATCTATACCTCATGATTCTAATGATTGCCCTTGAGCTTTGTTGATGGTGATTGCTAATCGACGATTCCCTGTGTCGCCGTCGTCATTTAAATATCCCCGTGTGCCCCCCGGTGTCGCGGTCGTCATTTATATTCCATGTGTTCCGGTCGTCATTTATGTCCCGGTGTCCCAGTCTGTGAATTCTCTTTGAGGGTCCCGGGCGTCATTGATATTCCTTGTGTCCCGGTGTCCCGGTCGTCATTCGTGTCCCGGTGTCCCAGTCTGTATATACATTCGTTTTTGAATTGGTCTTTTTTTTAGGTTTTAGTTTTCTGCCTTTTTTTTAGTTTTTTTTTAGTTATACCTCATGATTCTAATGATTGCCCTTGGGCTTTGTTGATGGTGATTGCTAATCGAACATTCTCTGTGTCCCCATCGTAATTTATATATCCCCCTGTGCCCCCCGGCGTCCCCGTTGTAGTTGTGTCCCTGTGTCCCGGTCGTCATTTATATTCCCTGTGTCCCGGTCGTCATTTGTATTCCGGTGTCCCAGTCTGTATATACATTCGTTTTTGAAATGGTAAATGATGAAATAAATTTTTGTATTTTTCCCCTTTTTGTCTTTTTAGTTTTTTTTTTGGTTTTTACATTTTTTAGTTTTTTTAGTTTTTTTTTCTTTTTTCTTTTTAGTTTTTTTTTATTTTTATTTTTTTAGTTTTGTTTTTCTCCTTTATTTTTCTTTTTGTTTCCTTTTTTTATTTTTTTTTTATTTTTTAGTTTTTTTAGTTTTTTAGCTTTTTTAGTTTTTTTTATTAGTTTTTAGTTTGTTTTTTTCTTTTTAGTTTTTTTGTAGTTTTTACCTTTTTTTTTAGTTTTTTTTTTACTTATGTCCTGGTCGTCATTTATACTCCCTGTGTCCCGGTCGTCATTTGTGATGGTTTGTTGACGGTGTTTTGTTGATGGTGATTGCTAATTGAACATTCCTTGTGTCCCGGTCGCTTTCTCTTTGAGTGTCCCGGTCGTCATTTATATTCCCTATGTGCCGGTGTCCTGGTCGTCATTTGTGTCCCAATGTAATTTCGTAATTTCGTCAGTCGAAAACATGACGTCAGCCGACACAGAATCATGACGTCACCTGATCCACAGACAGACAGACAGACAACTTATTTTTATATATATAGATATATATATATATGTATACTTTATATATACTATATATCTATATATATATAAATAAGTTGTTTGTGTGTTATGTCTGTCTTTCTGTCTGTCGAGTGACGTCATTTTTGTGAAGAAAAAACTAAAAAAAGGTAAAAACTACAAAAAATAACTAAAAAGAAAAAAAACTAAAAATACTGAAAAAGCTAAAAAGAAGGTAAAAAACTAAAAACTAAAAAAGAAAAAAACTAAAAAAAAGCATAAACTGCAAAAAAACTAAAAGGAAAAAAACTAACAAAGGCTAAAAAACTAAAAAAAAAGGTAAAAAACTAAAAAAAAACAAATAAAAACTAAAAAAGAAAAAAAATAAATAAGGAAAAAAACTTAAAAATAAAAGAGAAAAAGAAAACTAAAAAAAATAAAAATAAAATAAATATATATATATCTATATATATAAAAATAAGTTGTCTGTCTGTGTGTCTGTCTGTCAGGTGACGTCATGTTTCTGTGTCGACTGACGTGATGAATTTAGTTGTCGTCATTTTTGCTATGACGGTGACGTCATTAATGGTATTTAAGACATGCGTTCACGGAAAAATGTTTAATTGTGAAATGACTGAAGAACCTACAATGGCAACAGCCGAGGAAGCTGCTCAAAGAGTCTATGCCAAAAAACTTGCTGCTGATAGAGAAAGTAAGAAAAGAAAGCGTGCCGAGGAATCACAAGAACAGCAAGAAAACAGGCTTGCAGCTGATAGAGAAAGTAAGAAAAGAAAGCGTGCCGGGGAATCACAAGAACAGCAAGAAAACAGGCTTGCGGCTAAAGAACGCAAAACCGCGCAGTTAGATGAAAATCCACCTGGAAAGCGAGAGTCAAAACATATCAAAACTAAAAATGATAGCGATGATGATTGGGTTTGGGATTTTGACTTGGATAAGGTCATCAATGCCTACCAGATTTAAGTTAAAAAACAAAGGTTCGGCGATATGTACTTCATAGTGACGCTGAAAAATAAAGAAGAAATAAAAACTGAAAAAATGTAAAAAACTAAAAAAAACTAAAAAGAAAAAACACTCAAAGATAAATTACATACCGGGACACAAATGACGACCGACACAGAGGGAATATAAATGACGACCAGGAACCTCAAAGAAAAATTACAGACTGGGACACCCGGACACAAATCACGACCGGGAATATAAATGACCACCGGGACGCAGGGACACAACTACAACGGGGACGCCGGGGGCACAGGCGGGATATATAATTGACGACTGAGACACAGGGATTGTTTGAATAGAAATTATAGACCGGGACACCGGGACACAAATGACGATCGGGACACTGGGACACAGGGAATATAAATGACGACCGGGACACTCAAAGAGAAAATACAAACTGGGACACCAGGACACAAATGACGACCGGGACACAGGGAATATAAATGCTATTTATATGCACAGACAATGGGACAGCGAAGAATGTTGTATATTCGCATGTTTTACGTAGTTAAAAATATATATTTATATCTATCTCTATTCACAGGTGGGACACAGGGACAAAGCTACAATGGCGCGTAAATAATATGGCGCGTAACGACTTACGCGCGCGGGGGGGCTTGGGGGGGGGGGTGGGTTCGCGAAGCGCCCCATCAACTAGGTGTTGGTGTGGCACTTCGCACCACCCCAACAGCTAGTATATATATATATATATATATATATATATATATATATATATATATATATATATATATATATATATATATATATATATATATATATATATATATATATATATAGATAAATATATATATATATATATATATATATATATATATATATATATATATATATATATATATATATATATATATATATATATATATATATATATATATATATATATATACATATATATATATATATATATATATATATATATATATATATATATATATATATATATATATATATATATATATATATTCACAGGTAGGACATAGGGACACAACTACAATGGCGCGTAACTAATATGGCGCGTAACGACTTACGCGCGCGGGTGGGCTTGGGGGGGCACGAAGCGCCCCCACCAACTAGGTGTTGGGGTGGCGGGAAGGTATAACTAAAAAAAACTAAATAAGGGTAAAAAACTAAAAACTAAAAAAAAGACCAATTCAAAAACGAATGTATATACAGACCGGGACACCGGGACACAAGGAATATAAATGACGCCCAGGAAATTCAAAGAGAAATCACAGACTGGGACACCGGGACACAACTGACGACCGGGACACAGAGAATATAAATGACGACCGGGACACAGGGACACAACTTCAACGGGGACGCCGGGGGGCACAGGGGGATATATAAATGACGACGGCGACACAGGGAATGGTCGATTAGCAATCACCATCAATAAAGCTCAAGGGCAATCATTAGAATCATGAGGTACAGATCTGAATACGGATTGTTTTCCCATGGACCATTATATATGCATGTTCAAGAGTCGGTAAGCCTGACAATCTATTTATATGCACAGACAATGGGACAACAAAGAATGTTGTATATTCGCAAGTTTTACGTAGTTAAAAACATATATATATATATATATATATATATATATATATATATATATATATATATATATATATATATATATATATATATATATATATACATATATATATATATATATATATATATATATATATATATATATATATATATATATATATATATATATATATATATATATACATATATATATATATATATATATATATATCTATATATATATATATATATATATATATATATATATATATATATATATATATATATATATAAAAATAAGTTGTCTGTCTGTGTGTCTGTCTGTCAGGTGACGTCATGTTTCTGTGTCGACTGACGTCATGAAGTTAGTTGTCGTCATTTTTGCTATGACGGTGACGTCATTAAAGATATTTAATCTTGAAGTTAGTTGTCGTCATTTTTGCTATGACGGTGACGTCATTAAAGATATTTAAGACATATATGTTCACGTAGAAATCTATTAATGTTTAAGTTTAAAATGACTGATGAACTTACAATGGCAAAAGCCGATGAAGATGCTCAAAGAGTCTATGCCAAAAAACTTGCTGCTGATAGAGAAAGTCAGAAAAGAAAGCGTGCCGAGGAATCAAAAGAATAGCAAGGAAACAGGCTTGAGGCTGATAGAGAAAGAAAGAACAGAAAGCGTGCCGAGGAATCAAAAGAACAGCAAGGAAACAGGCTTGAGGCTGATAGAGAAAGAAAGAACAGAAAGTGTGCCGAGGAACTACCAGAGCAACGCGAAAGCAGACTTGCTGCTAAAAGAGAAAGTGAAAAAAGAAGGCCTGCCGAGGAATCACAAGAACAGCAAGAAATCAGGTTTGCTGCTGATAGAGAAAGTAAGAAAAGAAAGGGTGCCAAGGAATCACAAGAACAGCAAGAAATCAGGCTTGCTGCTGATAGAGAAAGTAAGAAAAGAAAGCGTGCCGAGGAATCAGAGCAACCTAAAAAGTTATCGCCTGGCATTCAGGTACAGCCCAGTCGATGATTATAGCTTGAGTAGATGTGTTCAAATCGGGACAATGTCTAAAATATGTCCCTATTGCAAAGCCTTGAAATTCAATGGTGAAACAATGGGAATGTGTTGCGCCTCAGGAAAAGTTAAACTTCCTCTATTGGCTGCACCAGAGCCATTGAAGACTTTCCTTACTGGAACTACGTCAGAATCTAAGCGTTTTTTGTCACAAATCAGAAAATACAACTCATGTTTCCAAATGACGTCGTTTGGAGCCCAAATCGAAAATCCAGATCAATTTATGTCTACTTTCAAAGTAAAAGGGCAAATTTATCATAGAGCAGGGTCCCTTCTACCATTCTCAGGCGAGAATCATAAATTTTTACAATTGTACTTCATCAGTGATAGAAATTCTGAATTGAATGCACGTTGCGAAATTTCTCCCAACGTTGAAAGGACAATCGTTTCCCAATTGCAACATCTTTTCCACGAAAATAATAATTTAGTGCGTCTGTTCAAAACAGTCATCGATTTGATGCCTACTGATACGCATAAAATTGTTATTTCCGCTGACAAAACGCCTCCTTGCCAACATGTGCGTAGATACAATGCTCCAACTATCGACGAAGTGGCAATCGTTATGGTCGGTGATCAGTTTTTACCTCGAGATATTATTCTTCATAAGCGAAACGCTCAGTTGTTAAGAATTGCTGAAACTCATCGATGCTACGATGCCCTACAATATCCTATCATTTTTTGGGATGGAGCCGACGGCTATCACTTTAATATTAAATTGATGAATCCAGCCACTAACAAAGAAATGAATAAGAAATGCAGTGCAATGCATTATTATTCCTATAGACTAATGATTCGGTAGGATGAAGAAAATTATATTTTAAAATGCCGTGAATTGTTTCACCAATTTGTCGTTGATATGTATGCTAAAATTGAATCAGAACGTTTGCTATATATCCGGCTGAATCAGACCAAGCTCCGCTCTGAACAATACATTCATTTGCGAGATGCAGTTACAAATGACGGTAATACCACAAACGTTGGAAGATTAACAATTTTACCTTCGTCATATGCTGGCAGTCCCCGTCATATGCATGAATATGCTCAAGATGCTATTGCGTATGTTCGTCTCTATGGTCGTCCAGATTTATTTATTACATTTACATGTAATCAATCTTGGGACGAGATACTGCAGCTTTTACTTCAAGGACAATCGGCGGTTCATAGGCATGACATTACGGCCCTCGTCTTCCGGCAAAAGTTGAAATCACTGATAAACTACATAGTAAAACTTGAAGTGTTTGGGTCAGTGCGATGCTGGATGTACTCAGTGGAATGGCAAAAACGAGGTTTGCCACACGCACATATACTAATCTGGCTACATAAAAAAATTACTTCGAACGAAATTGATGATGTGATTTCCGCTGAAATACCTGATAAAAATGTCGATAAGGGGTTACATGATATTATTGTAAAAAATATGATACATGGACCTTGCGGTGCACTGAACGAAAATTCACCATGCATGGCCAAAGGAAGGTGCACAAAGCAATATCCTCGACTTTTAGTATCAAACACAATTACTGGCAATGATGGTTACCCACAATATAGAAGAAGATCTACTGAAGATGGCGGTAAAACAGTACTAATAAAGAAGCGTAACGGTACCACCATCGAAGTAGATAACCAGTGGGTTGTTCCATATTCCCCATTATTATCAAAAACATTTAATGCACACATAAACGTTGAATACTGTAACTCCGTAAAAGCAATCAAATACATATGTAAATACGTCAACAAAGGCAGTGACATGGCAGTTTTTGGCTTGCAGCCCGAAATCAAAGATTTCGACGAAATCAAACAATATCAGGCTGGAAGATACATAAGCAGTAATGAAGCTGTTTGGCGAATTCTTTCATTTCCGATACATGAACGTAGTCCAGCTGTTGTTCACTTAGCGGTACATTTACAGAATGGTCAACGTGTTTATTTAAAGGAAACCAACGTGCAACAAAGAGCCCTGAATCCACCGGATACGACATTAACAGCTTTTTTTTCGCTTTGCAAAAATGATTCTTATGTACTAATAAGCCTTATGTACTAATAACGACGTCATATGCAAACGCTCTTTTTACAAACAAACAAACATGCATACACAGAACTCGTTTTTATATAGATAGATAGATAGATAGATACAATACAAATTAACTGCGTAAAACTTGCGAATATACAACATTCTTCGCTGTCAAATTGTCGCTACATATAAATGGATTGTCAGGTTTACCGACCCTCGAACATGCAACGTACAATTGTCCAAGGGAAAAACAATCAGTATTAAGATGTATACCACATTTTTCTAATGATTGACCTTGAGCTTTGTTAATGGTGATTGCAAATGTTAATCGAATTGGGAATTGCAATCTTTTAAATTGAAAAGGCAGATCCGTTGGAATCATGGGAATGCGAGGAATAAGAACAGCCTCACCCTCAAAAGGCCCTGTCAAGATTGTGGCCTCTATTAGGTTTTCCATTGTTTTATTTACGGCAAGTCGCGTGCCATTGCAAAGCTTTGGTGGGTTGATATTTCTTAAAAGTATTATTGGTACGCCTATTTTTAGTTGTAGCACGTGTGGTGGAAACCCTGAAAGATCCATGGAATTTAAAAATTCAGATGGATAATTAACCGCTTCATTTGGTTCCAAAACTGTGTCGACTGACTTGTAAAGGACTGCCTGGTCTCGAATCTTGGTCAAAACAATATTGTTGATTTCGTGGACGTCTATATTTTTGGGTGCGAGAATCACTCTTTCACTTAGCCATTTATTATTTTTATAATTTTTTAGAATATTCGGAAATACTTTTTCAATCAATTCATTTTTGGATGTCACTAAATTACAGAAATCAGCAGGTAGTTGTATACGTCCTGAAATTGAGTCTACTGGGAGCTTTCCGTTTCCAATTGCCAGCAATTGATCTGAAAATGTTTGACCAGAGTCATCGTTTTGCAATCGGACACGCATATTTGTAGTTAATTTTAATATTTTTACGTGTGCCCATAAATTAGAATTTTTCAGGCAAGCATTCATTTCGCCTGCAGGAGTTGATCTACGTATTATAGGTAATGTTTGCCTGAAATCACCCGCAAGCAATATTAATGTGCTGCCAAAGGGTTTCGACTTGCCTCTCAAATCTTTCAAGCATTGATCCAGAGCCTCGAGCGATTTTTTGTGTGCCATTGTGCACTCATCCCAAATAATAAGTTTGCATTGCTGCAATACTTTACCCATCCCAGATGATTTGGAAATATTGCACGTGGGAGTTTCTGTAGAATGCAAATTCAGAGGCAATTTCAAAGCGGAATGAGCAGTTCTTCCACCAGGCAGCAATGTTGCGGCTATTCCGGACGACGCAAGTGCCAACGCTATATCATTTTTTGATCGAATTGATGCCAGAATCAGTTTTATCACAAACGTTTTACCAGTACCTCCTGGCGCATCCAAAAAGAAAATTTCTCCAACGTTGTTATCGGCACAATGCATTATCGTATCATAAATGTCTTTTTGTTCCGACGTTAACTTGGAAATGTTATTTTGTACATACGACAATAGATCACTCGTACTGTAACTTTGTTCACGATCCAATTCTACACATGTCGAAACAGCAGCGATACGGTTAGGTGAAGGCATTCCCAAACCCTGAAGAGGTTTGTTTGCCATACGTACGCACAAATCTTCTATAATAACTAAAGTGTAGTTATAAATTTCTGATGTAAAATCAAAAGTCATATCTGACGTCTCTAACTGTTTTCGATGGAGTATATCTTCGGACATTTTTGACTTATATTTTTCCCATAACTCTGTAGGAGCTGATGGAGAGCAAGTTGTTAAAATGATGCCAAACAATGCACGAATTTGACTTGGGGTTGACGTTTCGCACGCGTCATTGATGCAGTTATCCCAGTGTTGGTCATTCTCCAATAAATTCAGAGCTTGGCATGCACTACGGTAAGTGTCATGTATAGTACCGTTTACAGTTCTCAAATACTCAAAGGATGTCGGACCGGGTACATTCGCCAAAAGCAGGCGTAGAAAGAAGCATTCATGTTGATTGGGATGAACGGTGTAGAGTTTTCCTATCATGGTATCTTTGAAGATGGTAAGTTTGCCGTCGACTGACTTACCCTGTTTTCGACGTTAAAATACTTTATTTTTAGTGTTCCACGTGTAATACGAAGGCACTTCAGTATACAGCAGTTTTTTTGCAAAAGAATCATTTTTGCAAAGCGAAAAAAAAGCTGTTAATGTAGTATCCGGTGGATTCAGGGCTCTTTGTTGCACGTTAATTTCCGTGAAATAAACACGTTGACCATTCTGTTAATGTACCGCTAAGTGAACAACAGCTGGACTACGTTCATGTATCGGAGATGAAAGAATTCGCCAAACAGCTTCATTACTGCTTATGTATCTTCCAGACTGATATTGTACGATTTCGTCGAAATCTTTGATTTCGGGCTGCAAGCCAAAAACTGCCATGTCACTGCCTTTTTTGACGTATTTACATATGTATTTGATTGCCTTAACGGAGTTACAGTATTCAACGTTTATGTGTACATTAAATGTTTTTGATAATAATGGGGAATATGGAACAACCCACTGGTTATCTACTTCGATGGTGGTACCGTTACGCTTCTTTATTATTGCTGTTTCACCGCCATCTTCAGTAGATCTTCTTCTATATTGTGGGTACCCATCATTGCCAGTAATTGTCTTTGGTACTCAAAGTCGAGGATATTGCTTTGTGCTCCTTCCTTTGGCCATGCATAGTGAATTTTCGTTCAGTGCACCGCAAGGTCCATGTATCATATTTTTTACAATAATATCATGTAACCCCTTATCGACATTTTTATCAGGTATTTCAGCGGAAATCACATCATCAATTTCGTTCGAAGTAATTTTTTTATGTAGCCAGATTAGTATATGTGCGTGTGGCAAACCTCGTTTTTGCCATTCCACTGAGTACATCCAGCATCGCACTGACCCAAACACTTCAAGTTTTACTATGTAGTTTATCAGTGATTTCAACTTTTGCCGGAAGACACGGGCCGTAATGTCATGCCTATGAACCGCCGATTGGCCTTAAAGTAAAAGCTGCAGTATCTCGTCCCAAGATTGATTACATTTAAATGTAATAAATAAATCTGGACGACCATAGAGACGAACATACGCAATAGCATCTTGAGCATATTCATGCATATGACGGGGACTGCCAGTATATGACGAAGGTAAAATTGTTAATCTTCCAACTTTTGTGGTATTACCGTCATTTATAACTGCATCTCGCAAATGAATGTATTGTTCAGAGCGGAGCTTGGTCTGATTCAGGCGGATATATAGCAAACGTTCTAATTCAATTTTAGCATACATATCAACGACAAATTGGTGAAACAATTCACGGCATTTTAAAATATAATTTTCTTCATCCTGCCGAATCATTAGTCTATAGGAATAATAATGCATTGCACTACATTTCTTATTCATTTCTTTGTTAGTGGCTGGATTCATCAATTTAATATTAAAGTGATAGCCGTCGGCTCCATCCCAAAAAATGATAGGATATTGTAGGGCATCGTAGCATCGATGAGTTTCAGCAATTCTTAACAACTGAGCGTTTCGCTTATGAAGAATAATATCTCGAGGTAAAAACTGATCACCGACCATAACGATTGCCACTTCGTCGATAGTTGGAGCATTGTATCTACGCACATGTTGGCCAGGAGGCGTTTTGTCAGCGGAAATAACAATTTTATGCGTATCAGTAGGCATCAAATCGATGGCTGTTTTGAACAGACGCACTAAATTATTATTTTCGTGGAAAAGATGTTGCAATTGGGAAACGATTGTCCTTTCAACCTTGGGAGAAATTTTGCGACGTGCATTCAATTCAGAATTTCTATCACTGATGAAGTACAATTGTAAAAATTTATGATTCTCGCCTGAGAAAGGTAGAAGGGACCCTGCTCTATGATAAATTTGCCCTTTTACTTTGAAAGTAGGCATAAATTGATCTGGATTTTCGATTTGGGCTCCAAACGACGTCATTTGGAAACATGAGTTGTATTTTCTGATTTTTGACAAAAAACGCTTAGATTCTGACGTAGTTCCAGTAAGGAAAGTCTTCAATGGCTCTGGTGGTTCAGCCAATACAGGAAGTTTAACTTTTCCTGAGGCGCAACACATTCCCATTGTTTCACCATTGAATTTCAAGGCCTTGCAATAGGGACAAATTTTAGACATTGTCCCGATTTGAACACATCTACTCAAGCTATAATCATCGACTGGGCTGTACCTGAATGCCATGCGATAACTTTCAGGTTGCTCTGATTCCTCGGCACGCTTTCTTTTCTTACTTTCTCTATCAGCAGCAAGCCTGATTTCTTGCTGTTCTTGTGATTCCTCGGCACGCTTTCTTTTCTTACTTTCTCTATCAGCAGCAAGCCTGATTTCTTGCTGTTCTTGTGATTCCTCGGCACGCCTTCTTTTTTCACTTTCTCTTTTAGCAGAAAGTCTGCTTTCGCGTTGCCCTGGTAGTTCCTCGGCACGCTTTCTTTTCTGACTTTCTCTATCAGCAGCAAGTTTTTTGGCATAGACTCTTTGAGCATCTTCATCGGCTTTTCCCATTGTAAGTTCATCAGTCATTTTAAACTTAAACATTAATAGATTTCTACGTGAACATATATGTCTTAAATATCTTTAATGACGTCACCGTCATGGCAAAAATGACGACAACTAACTTCATGACGTCAGTCGACACAGAAACATGACGTCACCTGATCCACAGACAGACAACTTATTTTTATATATATATATATTAATCTTTTGATTTAGTTACAATTTCCCCTAAATGTTGTAATTGTAGTAGTGCAGCAGTAGTAAGATATGATACGGTTTATTCATCATGAAATACACATACAATATTACATTTTACTATATTACATTTTACATTTTACCCCAAAGCCTCTTTGGCCTGCAAAGAAGAGGGAAGACAAACGAGTCACTTACTCAGAGAAGAAAAAAATAAAATAAAGTAGTAGTAGTGGTAGCAAGCAAATATTACCTTTTGATAGTTTCCTCCCTCATCCTTTCCTGATTGTTCTAAATAAATATACCCAGTCATTTCTGAATTAAACGCTTTTGATAATCCGTTTGCACATAATGTGTTTTGATTTAGTTCAAAACTCTACTCAACGTTCTCTGAATGCTCACCTGAATGTCCTTCATGTTTTTGGAAAGAAAAGTTCAAAATACTCTTCTTTCTTAATAACACATACTATCTGTAAACAATGAACGAATTACCCTGAGGGCTGTGGGGAGGATGAAATTCCTAAGGGCATAATTACTGGATTGTCTCTGGATCAGAACTTGGTGAACTATGGAATGTTTCTCAAACGAGTGGCTAACTCAAAGTTTTATCAAAAGTATTTCGGGAAAATACAACGTGTGTAGGTGAGTAGCAGTCCTCCGATCACTTTGACTCTTAAAAACGGTACTAGAACTTCTGATTACTAGTCCAATGACCCCCTAACGAATTTTATACGACCACCCTTTCTATAAGAACCTTATATGCCCCCAGAACACAACTTAAAACCAAAACCCTGAGGGCTGTTGAGGGTGTTATCTTCCAAGATATAACTTCTGAATCTTTCAACTAAGCTGAATAAGATGATTTTGTCAAATTTTGATTGGAGGTGTTTGGGAAAATGAAGGACATAGGAGGGCTTTTTTCCCTCTAATAAGCTTTGACTATTAAAAAGGGCACTAGCTTTTTTAGTTTCCAATCAAAAGCACATTAAAAATATATAAATACTCAAATATACATAAATAATCAACTATAAAAATAAATTTTTGCTTTCTGAAAAATACTTACTGATTCATCAACATCTGAGGTCACAATGATTGAGGTCACATCTGAGGTCACAAATCTTAAAAATATATTTAATGAAAAACAGATTCAAATTTAAAAGCGGATCAATAAAATATTTGAATATCAATAAGAGATACAGTCGTCAAAATATGACCAAACAAGTCCGAAGATTTAACAGAATATCCAAAAATATAACATGAGCAATTAATTTTCTCAAAATTCAAACCTATGATTCAAATATAGCTATTTTACAACTTTAGAGAATTAGACTGCGTCTTTTCCGTACTATTATATTTTGCTCCGTAATTTGAAAGCTTCTGTTTGAGGGTGTTTTGTCATGGAAACAAATTAAATTCCAAAATTGTTTTCACAAACGTCTTTTATGTTAACTCCGAAAACATAGATAACTTCAAAGACCACACTGCCTTTCCATGACGAAAGTATAACAGTTTAAAATAGGGATGAAACCTCTCAATCGACAGTGAACAGATATAAAAATTTTAACTGGACATTTCGAACACATATACAGTGTTCATCATCAGCAGTAAAACCTGTAAAACACTGTATATGTGTTCGAAATATCCAGTTAAAAGTTCATATCCGTTCACTGTCGATTAAAAAGTTTCATCCCTATTTTGAAATGTTATACTTTAATCCGAAAACAATTTGATATTTTCAGATATCGTGCTTCAGATGAAGTGTCTCTTAACTGACAAATATTAACCAAGTGACATATAGCGATCGCAAATTCTGTTGGTCTCTCTGTCGGTCTGTCTGTCTGTCGGTCTGTCCCGGTTTTGCTACTTTAGGCACTTCCAGGTAAGCTAAGACGATGAAATTTGGCAGGCGTATAGAAATAGTCATTTTCCCGATTTGACTATCTGGGGGGGGGAGTCGGGGGCCGGTTAATTCGGAAAAAACGAAGTATTTTTAACTTACGAACAGGTCATGGGATCTTAATCAAATTTGATGTTTGGAAGTATATCGTGTCTCAGAGTTCTTATTCTAAATCCTGACCAGACCCGGTGACATTGGGGGGAGTTGGAGGGGGAGGAGAACCTAAAATCTTGGAAAACGCTTAGAGTGGAGGGATCGTGATGAAACTTGGTGGAAAAAATAAGCAGCAGCCCTAGATACGTTATTGACATAACCGGAACGGATCTGCTCTGTTTGGGGGAGTTGGGGGAGAGTTAATTCTGAAAAATTAGGTATTTTTAACTTACGAAGGATTGATCGGATCTTAATGAAATTTAAAGTTTAGAAGGATATCGTGTCTCAGAGCTATTATTTTAAATCCCGACTGGATTTGGCGGCATTGGGGGGATTGAGGGGGAGAACCTAAAATCTTGGAAAGCGCTTAGAGTGGAGGGATCGGGATGAAACTTGGTGGGAAAATGAGCACAAATTCTAGACACGGGATTTACATAACCGGAACTGCTCCTTTTGGGGGAGTTGGGGGGGGGGGGGGGTAGTTCTGAAAAATTAGAAAAATTAGGTATTTTTAACTTACGAAGATGTGATCGGATCTTAATGAAATTTGATGTTTGGAAGGTATTTTAAATCACGACCGGATCCGGTGAAGGGGAAGCTGGGGAGTGGAACCTAAAATCTAGGAAAATGCTTAGAGTGGAGGGATCGGGATGAAACTTGGTGGGAAAAATAAGCACAAGTCCTAGATACGGATTGACATAACCGGGACGGATCTGCTCTCTTTGGGGGAGTTGGAGGGAGGGTTAAGGTATTTTTAACTTACGAAGGAGTGATCGGATTTTAATGAAATTTGATGTTTGGAAGGTATTTTAAATCACGACCGCATCCGGTGAAGGGGAAGCTGGGGAGTGGAACCTAAAATCTAGGAAAATGCTTAGAGTGGATGGATCGGGATGAAACTTGGTGGGAAAAATAAGCACAAGTCCTAGATACGGATTGACATAACCGGGACGGATCTGCTCTCTTTGGGGGAGTTGGGGGGAGGGTTAATTCTGAAAAATTAGAAAAATTAGGTATTTTTAACTTACGAAAGAGTGATCTTATCTTAATGAAATTTCATATTTAGAAGGACCTCGAAACCCAGATCTTTTATTGTAAATCCCGACCGGATCCAATGTCATTAGGTGGGGGGACCGGAAATCTTGGAAAACGCTTAAAGCGGAGACATCAGGATGAAACTTGGTGCAAGGAAAACAAGTCCAAGATAGGTGACTGACATAACCAGACTGGATCCGCTCTCTTTTGTGGAATTGGGAGTAATTAGAAAAAAAATTGAAAAAAATGGGGTCTTTGTAATTTACGAACGGGTGATCAGATCTTAATGTAATTTGTAATCTAGAAGGATATTGTGCTTTAGAACTCTCATTTTAAATCCCGACCAGATCCGGTGACATTGAAGGGAGTTGGAGGGGGAAACTGGAATTCTTGGAAAACGTGAAAATTGAGGTATCTTACGAATGGGTGATCGGATCTTAATGAAACTTGATATATAGAAGAATTTTATGTCTGAGATGCTCCATTTTCAATTCCAATCGGATCCAGGGACATAGAGGGTTGGAGGGGGGGGGGAACAGAAATCTTGGAAGACGCTTAGAGTGGAGAGATCGGGATGAAACTTGATGGGAATTTTTAACCTGGATCTTAATGAAATTTGATATTTAGAAGGAACTCATGTCTCAGAGCTCTTATTTCAAATCCCGACCAGATCTGTTGACATTGGGAGAGTTGGAGGGGGAAACCGGAAATCTTGGGAAACGCTTATAAATATCGTAGATACGTGATTGACGTAACCGGACTGGATCCGCTCTCTTTGGGGGAGTTAGGTGGTGGGTTCAGTGCTTTGGCGAGTTTGGTGCTTTTGGACGAGCTAGGACGATGAAAATTGGAAGGCGTGTCAGGGAGCTGTACAAACTGACTTGATAAAGTCGTTTTCCCCGATTCGACCATCTGGGGGGCTGAAGGGAGAGGAAAAATGAGGTATTTTTAACTTACGAGTGGGTGATTGGATCTTAATGGTTTTTGATATTTAGAAGGACATCGTGACTCAGAGCTCTTGTTTTAAATCCCGACCGGCATTAAGCCTCTGATTTTCCTTTTAAAGCAATCTATTGATTCTTAGAATTTTGCTAGAGCTCATGCCATATGAGCTCTTGGCTCTTGGCTCTTCCGACCTCGTCACAAGTGCCATATGAGCTCTTATCTATTGTTTCTGAACAAAATTCAAAACTTCGTAAGAAAAGTCTTAAAACATTATTATAGATCACCTCTGAACAATGGTGGAAATTCTAAATACTTTTTCCATCATCTTACAGCTTTATTTTAGAAGCACAGTAAAAGTTTCGCCAGTGACAAAATGTATAATATCACCGTTAAACCAATGTAAGCAAAATGTAGAGATGACTTAATGTCATTAAAAAAAGAGTGTCCTTTCATTTCTTTCGTCACATACGAGAAAGGACTCACTGGTAAATTAAAAAAAATTACATGTATCACAGGATTTAAGACAATGAAGAAAACAATAATAAAATCTTAAAACAATATTGAATACAACCTCGTTGTATGAATACAAGTTCGTCTTTTATAGCTATGGAGCCTATAGTTCAGAAGTAGCAGTTAAAAGCCAGTCTTTGGTATTACAAAATTTATGGGGAAAATTATTTAAAAAGAAAAATTATTTCCTTTGTTTTTAAAGATGTCAATTCTTTTGTTATTCTTATGCATCCAGGGATAGCATCCAGTGATTAAACAGAAAAAGAAAAAAGAAACAACTATCGGGTCGGGACCAGGATGAGTCCCGTCAATAAGAAAATTCTTACTCCTAAGATGTTCTTTATTTGATGTTTCAGCTAAACTTAAGGAAAATCTTAAATATTTAATCAAAACTTCAATTCAGAGCTTTAGATAATTTTTTCGTAAGACCATTTTTTGAAACTATATTGTTTTCTTGGTAACCTTTTTGATTATTTTCTCTTCTACAGCCGAGTTTCTGTAGTAACACCGATATTTTGTTGAAGGAGATTTATAATTTTCAACGGTTAAAATGCGCTAAATTACTCCGCATCAAAGAAAATAAAAATAAATGTTATTTTTGTTTCAGTGTGGTGCCAGTGTCGGCCAGAGCTATGCGCCATCTATTAAAGAATGCTATGAGGGTGAAGAAGGAAAGGCTCTTCTAAAGGCTTATGGTGACGAAACTCTTTCCTTAGATCCTGCACTCACTTCCGTACCATGGCTGGTCTTTGATGGGGTAAACAAAATAAGATAAGCTTAGTATATAGTTTTAATTGGATGGAAAGGAATATTCTAATACTACTGCTAAAAACTCACCGCAACACCAAGAGGCCACCTGAGGCCAACACAGCTACGTATGCTCCTCCTACATCCCAATCTCTTCTAAGCATCCCTGTTTGCACCCTCCCAGGATGTTCCTTCTTCCTTTAAATCTTTTTTATGATATCCTCCAACGCCAACTGTGGACAACCTGCTTTCTTTAATTTTCCTTAATTTTCAGTGACTAGTTGCTTTTTCTCTGCCTTTAGTTCTGAAAATGCAATTCCTGTTATTTGAGTAAAATTTTGAGCCATATCAATGTTTTTTTTTCAAAATTTAGGAAATGTATTTGCATATCTTTAAAACCTTATAAAATGGGATTGAGCAAAGTTATGAAGCTGAAAACAATTTTGTTGTACTTCAATTAAGTAGGAGATCTATTTTGCAAGGTTTCAATTTTATAATATACATATTTTAAAGGTTATTAAAGGTCAGGGCCCTCTAGAGGGAGAAGGAGTGGAAGTAGGTACTTCAAAATACCTTCCTGGGAAATACTTCAGCCTGTAGACCCATCCCTGAAAGTTTTATTTTCCTAACCTAAACCCTTTCCGAGATAGCAAGAAGTCTATTAACTAGAATTTTACCCAATAGTTTACTATTGTTCCGTCTAGCTGTATCTTCCATATCTTCAGGAATTGTATCTAAAATTATTTTTCAAAATATTTTTTTCTAAAAAAAAGTGATTTTTCTAAAATTATTCCATCCATCTTCCACATTGTCAAATTTTAAACTCTCCAGTTTAGTATCCAACTGGTCCATGAAAGTTTTGCTGTCTTACCACCATGTGAATACCTTGTTAAATTATGGACATTTGTTTACTAAACACAGTATTGGTTATAACTAGATGGTTATACTTACAAAATTGCAGCATATATATTTATAGCCATTATTTTCTTTTCCTACACCAAATTTACTTGGGCTAGGATACCCTCTATCCCTATCTGTACCAACTTGGACGTCCGAATATCATAATAAAAACACCATATTTCTACCTGGGATCCTGTCTATTTGATCTTTTAACTGAACGTAAAATTCATCTGAGTCAATAGTATTTTCGTCAGTCGGTTCTACAAGGGCATATGCTGCAAACACTGATGCCCTTATCATTTTAGTCATAAAATGACCGATTAGTATTCTATTATCATACCTTCTCAGGCTAAACGAGTCTTAGCAGCTTCCTTATTCATCATGAGCTTTACTCACTATTTATGCAACCCATCCTTCCTGCCTGAGAAAATAAATTCTATACCATCTATTTTCATGCTTCCTACCCCTGGGATATGAGTTTCTGTAACAAAGATTTCGGATTTATCCCAGAATCGCCAAACAAAATTCCCAAACAGAAAACCTCTCTGGCTTTTGAGTCTAACAAAGAAATATGACATATTATCAAAGGATAATATGTGAAGACAAAATTAAAAGCTTTTCAGAAGAAAATCCCTTAGGAGAAACATAAATAACAAAAACAAAAGGTTTATTTTCCTGCCAAATGTCTGAAATATTGTCTGCATTTTGACAATCAAAGCACATAAAATTTCTTAAAAGCTCAGCCTTCTATTAAAACCATCAGAGACAGTCACTATGACAAACATTGTTATGTCCTAGAACCTTCCACGGATGAGGTAAAGAGTGTGCTAAGCTAATGAGTAAGAAACATATGTGATTTCTTCTGTAATAAAAAAACATCTAACACCAAGCAAAACAATATAGTTAATTATAAATATAGAAAAAAATATTAGTTACTTTCTACTGTTTTATTTCTTATAACATCCAAAATATAAAATATCTCTTTGGGCAAAAGGATCTGTCTTATACCTTTAAGTTAAATCCACATTTTGATCAATCCAATATTTTTTCTAGTTACACAGAACAAAACTACACTGTCACTGGTGCTTGTGCATTAAAAAAGAATATATGAAAAAACTGCATAAAAAACAATACATTTAGATTAGCTTCGAAAGGGATTTAAACAAGAAAAAAAACTACCCCATAACGTACCCTGCTACCACTAACTTTGTACTCAACTCCTTCGTTAATACCCATCGGTCAAAATTATATATATATATATATATATATATATATATATATATATATATATATATATATATATATATATATATATATATGTATATATATATATATATATATATATATATATATATATATATATATATATATATATATATATATATATATATATATATATATATATATATATATATATTATACCAAATAAATACTTATTTATTTAGTATTATTTGGCATATATATACTAAATAAATATATAAATATGGAAATATATCATGATAGGTAAAATCTAATAGCCTCTGGGAATCAATGTTTCAGTTTTCGAATTATGCCAAGATTTGTAGTTAATATATTTGAAACTTTTTAAATGAGAATGATTTATCCGTGATAATACTAAGATATCGAACACTTGAAATCCTTCACATTGAAAGGTACCCAGATTCATCCGAAGATACGAATAGATAACAATTACTAGACTGTCAAAAACCTACTAAGCAAGACTTTTATAATTAATAGCAATTTCGTTGCACCCCATCCAAATATATATCCTTTGAATAATGTCAGGCAATTCAGTAACCAATAATTTAGTCGTCAATCAATTTGCACACACGATTGGAGTTCTATCATCAGCAAATATCATCAGGTGAAAAATAGTTATCTCAGTTGCCGTAGTCACACGTAAAGTCTTTTGCCGTAAAACCTTATTCACGCGTGACCAAAGAAAAGAAGGAAGATCATTGACGCAAATTAAATAAAAAAAAAACTAATTTTTTTAGCTGAAAGTAAGGAGCGACATTAAAACTTAAAACGAACAGAAATTACTCCGTATATGAAATGGGTTGTCCCCTCCGTAATCCCTCGCTCTTTACGCTAAAGCTTTTAATTGTTTTAAAAAGTAGAATTGGGCAAAGAGTCAAACTTTAGCGTAAAGAGCGAGGGATTGCGCAGGGGACAACCCATTTCATATACGGAGTAATTTCTGTTCGTTTTAAGTTTTAATGTCGCTCCTTACTTTCACCTAAAAAAAATAGTTTTTTTTATTTAATTTCTGAACGTTTTTGAATTAATGCATGTTTGGTTTTGGCTCTCCGCCCATAAATTATTAAAATGAAATTTGTATATTAATTCTTTTTTGGCTAAATGGCTTTCTCTTAGTTTTGATCAGACGATTTTGAGAAATAAAGGGTTGAGAAGGAGGCCTAGTTGCCCTCCAAATTTTCGGTTACTTAAAAAGGCAACTAGAACTTTTAATTTTTAACGAACGTCTTTATTAGTAAAAAATACACGTAATTTAAGATTCAACTGACGTAACAAACTTTCATAATCTTATATTTTTATTATGTATACGAGGGGGTTTGTACCCTCGTTAATACCTTGCTCTTTACACTAAATCGTAAGTTTTGTCCCAATTCTTTAAGAATGACCCCTGAATCAGAAAGGCCGTAGAATAATTAGTTGAAATTGCTAAAAATACTTTAGCATAAAGAGCGAGTTATTTATCTCCTCCTAAATACCTCGTTCTTTATGCTAAAGTATTTTTAGAACCCCTCATATGCGTAATAATCTCTGTTCGTTTTAAGTTTCAATGCTACTCCTTCCTTTCATTTGAAAAAACTTTTTCATGTTTATTTTTCATTGTTTTCTTATAGTAATGCTAGAAAATCCTGCGCCCTTTTCATTGAATTTTTCTTCCCCCATGACAGATTCCTCCAAGGAAAGACCCTCCAACATAGCCCACTCCCCTTAGCCCCACCCCCAAACAAAATAAAACCCCCTGAAAACGTCTGTACACTTCCCAATAACCATTACTATATGTAAACACTGGTCTTGAACAAAATGGCTATCTCAAAATTTTGATCCGTTGCCTTTGGGAAAAAAATGAGCGTGGGAGGGGGCCTAAATGCCCTCCAATTTTTTTGGTCACTTAAAAAGGGCACTAGAACTTTTCATTTCCGTTAGAATGAGTCCTCTTGCGACATTCTAGGACCAATTGGTCGATACGATGACCCCTGGGGAAAAGAAAAAAAACAAACAAACAAATAAACACGCACCCGTGATATGTCTTCTGGCAAAAAATACAAAATTCCACATTTTTGTAGATAGGAGCTTGAAACTTCTACAATAGGGTTCTCTGATACGCTGAATCTGATGGTGTCATTTTCGTTAAGATTCTACGACTTTTAGGGGGTGTTTCCCCCTATTTTCTTAAATAAGGCAAATTTTCTCAGGCCCGTAACTTTTCATGGGTAAGACTAAACTTGATGAAACTTATATATTTAAAATCAGCATTAAAATGCGATTCTTTTGATGTAGCTATTGATATCAAAATTCAATTTTTTAGAGTTTTGGTTACTATTGAGCCGGGTCGCTCCTTACTACAGTTCGTTACCACGGAATGTTTGATCAAAGATAATAAAGGAATGTTATTAAAATAAAACTCCTATAAAAAATGTGGCACATCATCTCAAATAAGCAATGATTGATATATTGAGCCATACATTCTTATTCTTTGTGAACGACAAGAAAGGGAACTTGGGAACGACGAGAAAGGGAACAAGAAATGATCAAATTGAGAAACCTTCGATTAACTCCTTTTCTTCACAACTTTTTATGCAAATATAGAATTGTCAACTGTGTGGAAAACATTAATAGTGTCTGTAAATATTGTTGCAACTGGGTAACCTTTATTAAAAGCTTGATTTATGCAGATATTTAAACTTTTTATTGCCTGTTCTGCATTCATTTCTTTTCTAAAGCTAAACTGATTAGGGTGTAGTAAATTAGATTTTTCAAGATATTCATAAAATAAGTTATTAATAGACGTTTCAACTATACGACTTTTAGGGTGAGTTAAAGACTATACAACCTACGATAATTAAAAGAAATTTTCGTTTATCTTTACACGAAGAAAACTTTCACGCTTCATGTCTCTTCCAGGGTTGATCTTGGGAAGATATTTGACTATTTTTTATTTATTTTTTAAAAAAGGTCTATCCCAAGCCCTGATGGGCCGAACGTATTTTTAAGTTAAAATTCAAAAAATATCCAATGTGAAAATAAAACTATCCTAAATATAGGCTATGAAATTGGTTTGAATGCTGTAGAAAAAAAATATAAGCGAATTAAGTAAATGTTTAAGCTTTTGAGAGCCCAGGGTGAAAAAACAGGTTTTAAAATTAAACTTCAGAAAACTAAGTTGCTTAGACTAGCTGTAATTGAGGTTGAAGATGCGATGTAGGTAACACAAAAATTAATCAAGCGGATAGTTTAACTCCTACTTGAAGAATATTTTAATACAGATGGAATTGAAGATGCGATGTCGGTAACACAAAAATTAATCAAACGGATAGCTTTACTCCTACTTGAAGAATATTTTAATAATAATGGCAAATACAGGGAAGATTTTTAAACTGCAATAGTTAAGACGCAGTTTGTTTTTTTATAAGACAGCCTATTTGAAAAGTTTGAAAACGCGGGAAATTAAGTCTGTGAACTAAGAGTAGAATATTGGAAACGATGACAATGGCATTAGTCAAGTATTCGTCTGAAGTGTGGTTGCTTCAAAAGACTGGGAATTTTTCTTTTAAAATTTTTCAGGGACTTGGCTTTCCAAAGTTTACTAGAGAATGTTTCGTCAAGTTTTCAAGACTAAGAATTGCTTAGGGATAGTTTTAGTTTCTAGTTTTGCTGACGTCATTTCAAACATTAAACTATGCTAAGAATTTGGTTCAATTCTACGCCTACTTATTTCCCAAAATTGTCTGATCGAAATTTGAGACAGCCATTTTGTTCATTATAGTTGAAGGATCAAATAAGTGTGTCTTTAGAGGGAAAATAAACCCCCAGAGTCCGGTGAGAGAGGCCTGTAATTTATAAAATTTGCCCATTATGTATGGTATTCGTTATTAGGAAGCATACAGACATTTTTTCTGAGGGGGGGGGGGTTCGGCCTGGGGTAGATTTCCATTGGTAGAATCTTCCTTAAGGATGGAAATTTCCAGCTGGGGGGGGGGTTAATTTTTCACGGAAAATTTTACACTGAGGGGATTTGATAGAATTACTTTACGAAATTCTTTTTAGTTGTCTTACCTTCTCTTTGCCAACTCAATTTTGTATGAGGAGACGTTCCAGAGGAATTATCCGAGGGTTACTTTCTAAAACAAGAGCTAAGAGCTCATATGGTACTTGTGACGAGATCAGGTCTGGTCCGGGTCCGGATCCGGCTACGTCAATGACGCATCTAGAACTTGTGCTTATTCTCGAACTCGCCAAAGCACTAATAATCCCCCAACTCCCCCAAAGATATCGGGCCTGGTCCGGTTATCTGGTCCGAGCTTTGAATCTGAAACCTCTCATACCTAAGCGAGACCACTAGACCAGCAAGCCACACTTAAGAACAACAATCATTTGGTTTTTCGGCAAATTAAATTCTTCTCAGCTATCTCGTTCGCTCGCTCCCCCTCCCAAGACGGTCGAATCGGAAAAAAGACATTTTCTAATTTAATCTGGTATGGTCCCTGATACGCCTGCCAACAATCATCGTCCTAGCTTATCTGGAAGTGCCCGAGCTAGCAAAACCAGGACCGACAGACAGACATAAATTGTGATCGCTATATGTCACTTGGTAAATAGATAGTGCCATAAAAAATTCACGGAAGTAGACATCTCCGAAGGATCGAGAAACTTATTAGAACTTAAAGTCTTTTTTAAAATTATTATGCTAAGTAAAATTTTTCGGGCTGAATAGTCCGCATGAAATTTCAAGGGGAGGGGGATTTTCAGCGAGGATAGAGCTGTCTGGAAGGAACTTCACCGGGAGAGTGTACTTTATGTGAGATAAAATTTTCACGGAAGTTTCCCGTGAGGGGAGGTATATTTCATGGAGGGTGTGCCAGATTACCTGAATTATTTGAAAAACGAACAGAAATTCAATGTAAAAAAACACGTTCTAATTTTAAATAAGGACGAACAATTTAGATAAAGACATCAAGGATATAGCAAGCGCTTAAAACAAAACTCATTTATAAATTAGTCAAAACCCTTTAGTCAAAAACGTCAAAGATGATAAAAATACATAAAAATATCGCAACATTACGAGAGTGCACACAATATAAAAATAAATAGTATTTTTAGGTAAAGAAGAAGCTTTTTTGTGTGACAATTTAATGAAAAAACGTTCATTCTTTTCTTTTTGATTTCTCTCTTAGTGGCTTATCTCATTATCCTCTGTTTTCTTCAGTTATAATTAGTATATTTATTTCAGGAATGGAATGAAATGAGTCAATGGAATGGATTTTTTGCCTTAAAATCAGAAGTTTGCAACCACTTAACGGATCCCTTTTGGACCCGCAACCGCCTTTTATCTCCAGCTGATAACTGGTTGTCATGTTTTATCTCCAGGCAGACAGAAAGAAATTAGTAGTTGAAATAAACTGTTCAATTTCTTCTGAAGCACTATGTTATTTTTGGGATTTACCTAATTACAATAAGGTTTATCGGAAATTTGTGTTTTTCTTCATGTTTTTCTCCATTACATCTCTCTCCCCCTCTCCTTTTGTTACTTTTCCCTCATTCTTCTCCTGTCTCTGGGTAATGGAACCAAATCAAGAAACTAAAAGGGGGGGGGGCAAACTTGTTTTTCAAAATCTAGCAGGGAAGGGCAACTATGTTATTATCGTGGTTCTTCGATAAAAGTACTAAATCAGTGTTTTCTAAAATCAAGGGGAGAAAGGGAATGACATAAAATCTAGAGGGTCGATTTCCGCCTCTAACCCCTCCCTAATTAGACACTGTCTCTAGGTCTGCTGCTCTCTCTCTCTTTCTTCCTCTATTTCTTTCTTTAAAAAGTCTCTTGTTGTTATCATCAAAGGAGTAAAGCCAATAGCCAGATTATGTCCAATTTTTATCATTAGGAGCGCAATAGATCTGCCTCAGTAAAGAGCGATGTGAGCAGATTTTTTTTTCATCAAGGCACTTCATATTCAGGAAGTTGTCGTAAAAACCTCTAAAGAAGCTTATTAGATTTGAAACTGAAAGTTCTTGTGTCCTTTTTAAGAGTCAAAAGTGATTGGAGGACAACTCCTCCCCACCCCCCCCCCACAAACACAACCATCATTTCCTCAAGCATATCCAGTCAAAGTTATGAGATAGCCGTTTTGCTCACCATAGTCGACAGGTCCAGTAATTATGTCTTTGGGAATGTCAACCCGCCACCATCCAAAGCCTTCAGGGCATGGACTGGAAGCTATGCTAGTTGCCCATTGTCAACACATAGGTTTTTATGGAAGGGGTTATTGTATATACTTTGGAGATTGCTCATTCGAATGGAAATCAGAAGTTCTAGTGCTCTTTTTGATGGTCAAAAGTGATCGGAGGGCAACTAGCCCCCCCCCCCACGCAAAATGTATCCGATTGAAATTTTGATATAGCTGTTTTATTCAATATAGTCCAAAGATCATATAAAAATGCCTCCAGGGTTGACACGAACCCCCAGAGCCAGGGGGAAAAGTTGTAAGTTATACACCAGGTGCGTATAAGGTTTTATTGAAACTGAAAGTTCTAGTAGCCTTTTTAAGAGTCAAAAGTGACTGGAGGACAGTCAGCCCTCCTCACGCCCATCATTTCCCAAATGTCATACAATAATTTTTTTAGACAGCTACTTTGTTCAGCATAGTTGAAAGACCCAGTAATTGTGTCTGTTTCGAAATTTCAACCCCTCCCCCCCCATCCCTCGAGGCAAGGGCAATAAGTTAGGAAATTCGTCCATTGTATAAATATGGTATATGTTATTGAGAAAATGGGAATAACTGACCTTTACTTTTTAAAAAGACGAAAGGCATTCAGTTGGGCCTTTCAGAGAATGTTGAGGGAATTGTTGAACAAAATCAAAACAAGTTACGTGCACACAGATTGTTGACACGAACTTATCCCCAATATTTTTGGAACGGCTTACCATATCAAGAGGAAACTTTTGGGGTATCATGAGTGGGTTGTTCAACGGCCAAAAGGCAGCATTTACTTGCTTCTACTGTTGTTAGTTTAATATTGCCGCTACTACTGTTACTACTGCTATTGATATAACACAATTATTGCTACTTCTATTCCTTCTACCAGCACTATTACAATAACAGTACAATTAAGACTACACCAATGAAGGTGAAAATTTGAAAGAACGTTGAGGAGGAATTTGAACTATATCGAAGTATGCTATATGCATGGAGATTGTCAAAAGGGTTACCTCAAGAATGAATTTGGGTTTTAAGTTTGAACTTTCAGAGAATGCTTAAAGGGGAAGATCAATTGATAACATGTGCATGCTACTACTAATACTACCACAGCTACTCTTTCTGCTGCTACTACTACTACACATCTACTCCAACTACAACTTCAACTAAAACTGCGTGTAAGGCTAAGAGTATTAAGATGAAAAGGGCATCGAAAAGGGGTCAAAAGAGCCCATCAGTGACATTTCTGGAACGATTAATTAAATGAAAAAGGAACTACGTACATGCAGATTGTCAAAAGGACGTATCAGCAACATTTTTGAAACGGCTTACTATATCAAGGTGAAACTTCCTGGGCATTATGAGGGGGGATGTTAAACAAACTGACCAAAAAGAAACACGATTTACTACAACTGCTATTAATACTACTGCTACTACTGTTACTATTACTAACAACACAATACTTTTACCGCTAGTACTTCCCCTATTACAACCAATTCTACTATGATACTAGTAATATTGAGGTTAAGTGTATGAAGGTAAAATTTGAGAGAATATTGAGGGGAAATTTGAACTAAATAAAAACACACTATGTGCATGTAGATTGTCAAAAAGGCGTAACTCAGAATTAGATTTTGGTATTAGGATTGAACTTCCAAAGAATGCTTTAAGGGCAAAATCAATTAACCAAAAGGCTACTATTGTACAAAACTGCTACTTTTGCTGCTACTACTACTACCACTTACTACTGCTCCAACTGCTATTTCTGTTGCAACAAATTGTGAGACTAAGAGTATTAAGATTTAAATTTCAGGAAGTATATGAATGAGAGATTATCAAAAGGGTATATCATCAATGTCAACGACTGAAAATATAATAATAATAGGTTCCATCTAATTTTGCAGTTGTCATCCAGATTAATCAAATTCTTGGCGTTTGTCCCGTTTTTCGAACATTAGACCAATTTTCTCAGACTCGTAAGTTTTGGTGGGTAACTTTGACTTAACAAATTTTAGATACGTGAAATCACCATAAAAAGCTTATTCCCTGATATATTCCTGGGTATATAGTATATTCTTCATTATTCAAGTTCTAGTTAGGATAAACAAGAGACATTCTTTACTTCTGTTGGTTGCCACAAGCACATTGAGGCATTTCTTTACTCCAAACTGTTTTAAAAGAGAAGCCAAATTCTCCATTTAAGGGTGGGATAAGTTATGCAATAAATAATTTAAGCCTTAAATATTTCGAGAGAATAGGCGGAAACAGAATTTGTAAGCAGGGTGCAATGAAAGACGAACACTTCTCGTTTGGCAGTTCAATTAAGGCTGCTTAGTGGAGTAAAAATTTTGTGGCGGTGTTGATCTTGCAAACAGCCAGCAAGTCAACTGTCAAGCAGATCAGGATTAAGACGAGCGACAACGTTGCCAGCCTCTTTTTTCAGTCGCAGTCCTTTACAGGATATGATTATTCGAGTAAATCTCCAGCCTTCTTGTAAACAGCTTCTGCAGATAACATTTAACTTAACATCTTGAACATCCACTCCCTCCCCCGAAAAAAATCGAAATCCACCTTTTTTCAGGTTAGTATGGGATGAGTCATGAAGTGGCGTCCCATATTCTAACTTCAAAATAACACACAGTTGTAAAAAGAATGTCTATACTTAAACTTAGCAAACTTCTTTGCAAAAAAAATTGTGTTTACACGCGATATGTAAAATGGTTACAGTCAAATTTCTTGGAAGTAAAACTGCATAATTTTTATTTTTCAGACCCGCCATCAGGTTCTGAAATAGCATAGATTTTTCGGAGGTCAGGCCTCAAAATCAACGACAGAGTTGTTTATTTTCTTTTTTCTTTCTCTCTTTTTTTTTAACTTACATATAGACATTTCTGACCACAAAAACAAACTAAATAGGTCACAACTTTGACGGAGTGGTTAAATTTTTCTCAAGGTGATATATTTAACCCGTAATAACGCCATGACATCAAGAAAGGCTGCGTTTAGAAGACTCGCGACAGTGAGAATCAATACATACAGAATGTACGACTGAAGGATTAAGACGAAGAAGGAATTGAATTCACGCCAAAGTTTCTTAATTCAATTTAATTTGCTGTCTTAAAACCTCATGACTTAAAACTAAAAAATAACGCGACGATTATGCCAAATTCGTTTACAGCCATAATTTTGGAACAAAAATTCATATGAGTGACGTCATATTTATGAGTTCCAGAAGGAAACAAAACCTATACAATGGATTATTCTTTCATAAATTAACAGGAAGAAGGAATTGAATTCACGCAGACTTTCTTAACTCAATTATCATTGCTTATTTGACACCTGAAAACTTAAAAAAAAAAAAAAAAATAGCGAATATATTTTTCCCTCTTTAAACAAACAACCGTGTATTTATTTACAATATCTTTTTGTTAGAATTATATGCTTTATTAGTATTTTTCTCAGGGCGGTTGCATCAAACCTAACCTGAAGCCATGACGTCAAGAACAAGTTCACCTTATTTGGAGTTAGACGACACGCGACAACGAGAATCAAATACATACAAGCCTGCCAAGTGCCAGACCCGGCCTTAAAATCGGCTACATAGTTTTTTTTGTTTCCTAAAACTGGCATATTGACAATTCTGGCCACAAAAGCGAACTAAATAAGTCAAAACTTTAAGGAATAACTTGTATTTTTCCCAAGGTAGTTGTATCGAACTTATGGTGACACCATGACATCAAGAAGAGGTTTACATTGTCTGCGGTTAGACGACAAGTGACAACTAGAATCCACATGTAAAAGCCTTCCACGCAGCTGTGCCGGGACCCGGCGGTGAAGCCACCATGTTTCCGGTATCATAATGCATACATGGGGATATTTCCCATATGAGATATCCAGGGGTTTTGTTATCAGTTTTCATTGTCTAATAAAAAGACTTAATCTTATTTGACCTTTTATTTATTTGTCGTAGAAAGGCAGTGAGGTCTTTGAAAAATACCAACTTAATAGTCAGGACAACAAATAACGCCAAGTGCAGAGAATTTGATCAAGGGGAAGTAGCCATAGCAAAATATCACCTACGGATTGAACCCATAATAACTTTTAAGACCACACTGGCAAGGCATTATTGAGGAAAAGTGACAAATGCAAAAGAAAAGTGAAAAGGAAGCAAAAGAAAATTCAAACGAGGAAAACTCTCAAGCAGTGAAATGGAATGGCAAAAGAAAATACGTCATGTTGAAAACAGCCACTAGGCTGTCTTCATTGCTATCAGCAAGACACCTTTTCACTTTTTATAGGTAAGCGGATCAATTTTTTTTCTGTCTATTTTTAGAAAGATTAGCCTTTTATTAGAGGTGAAAATGGCCAGGCAGAAGCTCTTACAAGAATATCTGCTTTTCTTTCGTTCTAAATTTTCTTTATTTGAATGTTGTGTTTGCTTTGCACAATCTTTTGTCACTGGCTGATTTACGAAAAAATTCTACTACAGACAAAAGAAATATATTTAAAAATGTATCGTAAAAAGCTTAGAACCATAGCAGGTACCTCTGAACACTGTAGTTAGAAACAAAAGTCAAGTAGTATTGCCGCATAAACATAATACAAGAAGAAGAAAAGATGAAAATACACTCGTAGGCACTTTTTACAACGATAACCAGACTTCATAGGTTTTCCAGAACTCGATCATAACTAATGGTAATTAGGTATTTGTTATTTTATTTCCAAAACAACCGAAAACACAAAATTATAAGCAATTTGTATTTCAAGTCATACCGGAATGACAACCCTGTTTACGTATTACAAGCATTTCAAGGGCTGAATTTGTTGGCATCGGCCATTTTGGCTAAGGATAACAAATTATCATCATTAGTCTTAATTGAGCACGAAAACTTATCCCGTTTACTCAAGACCATATCCAGGGTAGAATTTAGGATTTTGACCCCCCCCCCCACACACACACACAAAAGAAAAAATTTCCGACTCCTAAAAACGTAACAAAAATGTATATTACAAATTTCTGAAGTGTTTTAAAAAAAAATTGTTTACTCCCCCCTCCCCCCAACAACATCCTGGATATGGTCTTGCACATACTATAAATATGAAATACAAACTACGATGTACAAACACATAATTTACTAGCATTTGGCTAGATAACTACAGCACCGGATAAACAACCATTTTTAACACTGACCAGACGATTTTGAAAATAGAAGACTTTTGATATTAGTTCAGAACAGGGACACCATGGACTCGAAAACGGTAGAGACACGTATAGTCCAGATTTCCATGATTCGATGTTATCCTAAGCTCTACAAACTGAAAGGCATCATTAGCAAGATGATCCTGAAAAAAAAGGTACTCTCAAACATGCTATATAAAACAAACATAGGAAATTTTATCATCAAATCACCTAATAAATGGTACAAAAGTAGAGAGATAAAGGGAGAAAAGGAAAGAGAAAGAGAGAAAAGAGAATGAGAGAGGGAGATGGAGGGAGAAAGAGATGTTTGGGGGTTTACGCAAAATCAATCGGAGTTAATCAATCAATGTTAGTTTACCATTAATAGTGGAAAACTACTAGATACTGTTTTTAATGAATATTTATTCTATAGCTTTGTTATTTGTGTTATGAAAGTATACTGGTCTCCTTCGTTAGTTACAAACAGTTAAAAAGTTTTTATTTATAAGAAAACAACATCGGCAACAGTAACTTTACACCTTGTTAGATTAAATTCATTTTCTGAAACTAGAGTTACTAACATAAACCAAAGAAAACTTGAAAAAAAATTTTTAACCACACGACCTGTCTATTTATATAAGAAGACAAGTTTGCATGAAATATGATTGGTATGATATGAGTTCAGGGTGCACCTCATTTAAACTTTGTTTAAAACTAACCACAGCCAAATCTGTAAAATCAATAAATTTTTATCCAGTTATATTTCTTTTACGGAAATGTGTTTGAATAAAACAAGTTTGGTTTTTTTGTATAAAAAAAAACAAATTTCTAAATATTTTGATTTTAGGGTTGGTTTGAAACAAAGTTTAAATGCGGTGCTCCCTGAATTCCTTTCATACCAAACATATTTTATACTAACACATTTTCATAAACGAATATCCCTTGCGTTGAGATGTTTTTCAATAAAAGCCAAAAAAAGAAACAAACCGCAAATCAAAATATTCAGAAACCTATTTTGTCATTATGCAAAAAATCTCTATTCAAATATATTTCTCTTATGAAAATATGTTTAAATAAAATATGTTTGGCATGAAATGAGTTCAAGGTACACCTCATTTAAACTTCATTTCAAACAAACCGCAGCCGATTTGTGTCCATTAAAATATTGAGGATCATTTTTGCCTTTATTAAAGGCAAAAAAAGAATTAAAAAAAAGAATGGCAAAAAAAGATTCTTAAAAAAGAATCTCAACGCAAGAGAACTTCTTTTAGGGAAATGTGATATCATAAAATATATTTGATATGAATGGAATTCAGGGAGCACCGTATTTAAACTATGTTTCAAACCAGTCGCAAAATCAAAATCAAAACCTGAACAACTGTTTTTTATAGTCCCCAAGACCTGAAGAATGTCACACCCATAAAAATTCCTACTTAAACGACAAGTCGGTGAAACTGCAAGAATGTGGGGCTCCTGAAAAGCCCTGAAGAGCATAAGGCATAAAGAGCATAAGCATAAAGAGCTTGATGAGATATAAGAAACTGCAACCCGAGCCCTGTTCTTAAACAAACAAGTCAACAGTTGTGTAAATTCATACATAAAATTGCAAATTTAACAAAGACAAACAATGAAATGATAAGGATAATAATAAAGAATATCATAATGAAAATGATACAAAAATGGTATTATGATAATACAACAATAAAATAATAACAGGATAATTTAATAATGAAAGGACATAATAATAAAAACGAAATAATAATAATAATATATAATATAGTAACAAAACATAGTAAATAATGAAATAATAAAACAAAAAATTACAATATAATGTTATAATGATATAATGAATGACATAATACCGAAAAAAAAATGAATATTTAGGGATGAAAAATAATAGAAATTAAATATTACCTTGATATAGAATGTTTGCAGGGGTTTCCCATTGGCATCATAAGCAAAAGTTCCAAGTTCTATAGAACCGGTATCATCTGAATTCTTTAATCCCTGTAAAAAAAAAAGAAACGAAGAAAAATAAGGAAATCGACATTAAGAAGAAAATTGTGCAATATAGTGAAAATTTCGAAACAGAGTCGAAACACAGTTAAAACACAGTGAAAGCACAGTCTAAAATTTGAATTCTGCTTCTCAAATGAGGACTTTTCCTTCTTAGTTAGAAATTTCTGTTCTCTCAAATTTTCCACGTTCCATCTACATTATAGATTACTTATTTTACGGAAATGTCAACAGACTGTCTGTTGACGTCATATCATTCTAGGGTCAATACCACTATTGAGGTTGTATCAGACTTCTTCTTCTTTTTTTTGTCTATACAAATCAACAACCAAATACTTTATTCGCAGTTCATCTTTTACATTTCTTTTAATCTTATACTAATTCAATTTTCTTATTTATTAATCTATATTCATTAACTAGCTGTTGGGGTGGCGCTTCGCGCCACCCCAACACCTAGTTGGTGGGGACGCTTCGCGCCCCCCCCAAAGCCCCCCCCCGCGCGCGCAAGTCGTTACGCGCCATATTAGTTACGCGCCATTTTATTTGTGTCCCTGTGTCCCACCTGTGAATACAGATAGATATATATATATTTTTAACTATGTAAAACTTGCGAATGTACAACATTCTTGGCTGTCCCATTGCTGTGAATATAAATAGATTGTCAGGTTTACCGACTCTTGAACATGCAACATATAATTGTCCATGGGAAAAACAATCTGTATTCAGATCTATACCTCATTATTCTAATGATTGCCCTGGAGCTTTGTTGATGGTGATTGCTAATCGAACATTCCCTGTGTCCCTGTCGTCATTTATATATCCCCCTGTGCCCCCCGGCGTCTCCGTTGTTGTTGTTTCCCTGTGTCCCAGTCGTCATTTGTGTCCCGGTGTCCCAGTCTGAAATTTCTCTTTGAGTGTCGCGGTCGTCATTTATATTTCCTGTGTCCCGGTCGTCATTTTTGTCCCGGTCGTCATTTGTGTTCCGGTGTCCCGGTCTGTAATTTCTCTCTGAGTGTCCTGGTCGTCATTTATATTCCCTGTGTCCCGGTCGTCATTTGTGTCCCGGTGCTTTGTTGATGGTGATTGCTAATCGAACATTCCTTGTGTCCTGGTCGCTTTCTCTTTGAGTGTCCCGGTCGTCATTTATATTCCCTATGTCCCGGTCGTCATTTGTGTCCTGATGTCCCGGTGTGTAATTTCGTCAATCAACAAACATGACGTCAGTCGACACAGACACACACACACAGACAACTTATTTTTATATATATAGAGGATTATTTTACTATATTTTATGTTTATTATGTTTATTATTATTATTTATTATTACATTTATCCTTTTATATACGTGTATATATATATATATATATATATATATATATATATATATATATATATATATATATATATATATATATATATATATATATATATATATACTAGCTGTTGGGGTGGCGCTTCGCGCCACCCCAACACCTAGTTGGTGGGGGCGCTTCGCGCCCCCCCAAGCCCCCCCGCGCGCGTAAGTCGTTACGCGCCATAATAGTTACGCGCCATTGTAGTTGTGTCCCTATGTCCCACCTGTGAATATAGATATATATATATATATGGTTTTAACTACGTAAAACTTGCGAATATACAACATTCTTTGCTGTCCCATTGTCTTTGCATATAAATAGATTGTCAGGTTATCCCCCTGTTTCCCCCGGTGTCCCCGTTGTAGTTGTGTCCCTGTGTCCCGGTCGTCATTTATATTCCCTGTGTCCCGGGTCCCGGTCATCATTTGTATCCCGGTGTCCCGGTCTGTATATACATTCGTTTTTTAGTTTTGTTTTTCTCCTTTATTTTTTTCCTTTTTTTTCTTTTTTAGCTTATTTAGATTTTTAGATTTTTTAGTTTTTTTTATTAGTTTTTATTTCTTTTTAGTTTTTTTGTCCCGGTCGTCATTTATATCCCCCTGTTTCCCCCGGTGGCCCCGTTGTAGTTGTGTCCCTGTGTCCCGGTCGTTATTTATATTCCCTGTGTCCCGGTCGTCATTTGTATCCCGGTGTACCGGTCTGTATATACATTCGTTTTTTAGTTTTGTTTTTCTCCTTTATTTTTTTCCTTTTTTTTTCTTTTTTAGTTTATTTAGATTTTTAGATTTTTTAGTTTTTTTATTAGTTTTTAGTTTTTTTTCTTTTTAGTTTTTTTGTAGTTTTTACCTTCTTTTTAGTTTTGTTAATTTTTTTTTTTTACTTGTGTCCTGGTCGTCATTTATACTCCCTGTGTCCCGGTGCTTTGTTGATTGCTAATCGAACATTCCTTTTGTCCTGGTCGCTTTCTCTTTGAGTGTCGTCATTTATTTTTTTCTTTTTTAGTTCTTTTAGTTTTTACCTTTTTTAGTTTTTTTTTAGTTTTTAGTTTTTTTAGTTTTTTACCTTTTTTTAGTTTTTTTAGTTTTTTAGCTTTTTTATTTTTTTTATTAGTTTTTAGTTTTTTTGTAGTTTTTGCCTTTTTTTTTAGTTTTTTGTCCTGGTCGCTTTCTCTTTGAGTGTCGTCATTTATTAGTTTTTTCCTTTTTTTTTTTAGTTTTTTATTGGTTTTTACCTTTATTTTAGCTTATTTTTCAGTTTTTTCCTTTTTTTTAGTTTTTTTTTATTTTTTATTTTTTTTAGTTTTTTACATTTTTTTAGTTTTTTTAGTTTTTTTAGTTTTTTAGCTTTTTTACTTTTTTTATTAGTTTTTAGTTTTTTTTTGTAGTTTTTGCCTTTTTTTAGTTTTTTCAGTTTTTTTTTTAGTTTTTTATTGGTTTTTACCTTTATAGTTTTTTTAGTTTTTTAGCTTTTTTATTTTTTTTATTAGTTTTTAGTTTTTTTTGTAGTTTTTGCCTTTTTTTAGTTTTTTCAGTTTTGACGTCACCTAATCCAGTTTTTTCAGGTGACGTCACCTGACACATCCATCCACACATCCACAGACAGACAACTTATTTTTATATATATAGATATATATATATATATATATATATATATATATATATATATATATATATATATATATATATATATGTATATATATATATATATATATATATATATATATATATATATATATATATATATATATATATATATATATATATATATACTATTGTTAATTGTTTTATAGTACTTATAGTTTCTATATATTAACTACTTATCTAGGTTTATTAATTTTATATTTCTTTTTAAACATAAAAATATAAGAATCGAAGCATGACTTTCATACAAAAGGGACAATATTACAGCAATCTTTTCAACATTTCAATGTACGTCTTTTGTCTGTGTATGAATCGGGTCTGCACCTTTTTACCACTAATCTTTTCTGGCGGATTCGATTTTTTTTTGGCCTTTGTCACTGTTCCTGGAAAACAACTATGTGGGCATCGTTCTTTGTCTGCACACTACACACATGACAGTCTGACAACCAACAGTCTGTGGTCACTCTCCAGCCACATTCAATAATTAAAAGACTCGGGGGGGGGGGCTTCATAATTCGAATGCTATAATTTCTACACTTAACTAAATTGACTAAATAAATAACTTTAAATTAAATTAAGGTAACTTTAAATTAAGGTAACTAAATAAATTGATTTTCATAAGATAATCTGCTTGATTTTGTATAAAAAAGGCAAACCCCAAAAAGATTGATCAGGTTTTTTCCAGCTTTCAGACTGATTCTTTAAAAGTTTCAAACATATCATACAAAATCATACCATCATCAGGTAGGATTCTCTCTTGCAGTGAGTTTTTCAAAGCTCTTTCAAAAACAAAAATAAAAATACAATTTTTCCAGTTACATAATGACTCATTGCACTTCCTAACTGAAGGGCAATGAAAAGGATGTCAGCACCACCGGCAGGGACTGTAAAGTTAAATACCCTATTCTTCACCTATTTTTCACCTTTTAACATTATCAATCATTGTTTATTTATTAATTGTTGTTGCCCAAGACAGATTGCACAAAAGGCATGACCAAACATAGCTGGGGGAGAAGGGCTAATTCAGACAGAGCTAAATCATGTAAGCTATATGCTATAAATATAGTATATAGAGTGCGTGCCCAGCACTCGGCACGCGGCAGACTTCCATATATGGATTCTCATTGTCCCTTGTCTTCTAATCTCATAACTGAACCAAATCTGAACAATTCTTGACATTATTGAGGCTGAAACCTTAGATAAATTTAAAATTACCAGGACAGCCAATTGGAAGGGAAAACTGACTCCTAGAGTCTGAAAATTATCTTTTCCTATGTATCTTTGTTTAAGAAAACGAATTCTGTAAAAATTTCAGAAAATTTTTTCTTGCGTAAATCAGGGCATTAAGGGTATACATTTCTAGAGGGGGTTCCTTTCACATGTTCCCTATAACTAGTAGAAACATGTTTATAGTTCCCTTCGCAAGCAAAACTCGGTCTCCTAGTGCTGCATGATGAAACTAATAACAAAAGAAAAAGAGAATGGGTCGGTGCAGCTTATACGTGCACACAATATTTCAAAGTTCTGTGAAATATATATATATACATATATATATATATATATATATATATATATATATATATATATATATATATATATATATATATATATATATATATATATATATATATATATATATATATATATATATATATATATATATATATATATATATATATATATATATATATATATATATATATATATATATATATATATATATATATATATATATATATAAAAGCAGGGGGAGGAAGCTTTGGCGAGTATTTCGGCATCGGATACTTCGGCATTGAATTGTTCAGATTTGGTTCAGTTATGAGATTGAGCATCCTATGCTGGGCGTGAGGGTTGGGGGAAGTTGAGGGGGGATATGTACTTCAGCATTAGTGGTTGATCTGGCCAAAAATCCGAGTGTATACGACATTTACCTTAGTCCACCCGAAACCTTGATTACACAATGCTACTGCCGTCTGCAGCAAATCATTACTGACAATTTAACTAAAAGCCATGCACCAGCACTCATGTTTATGACTGTTTAATGTGTGTTTATTGTTTTTAATGTATTGTGTAATGTTTTTAAATTCCCCAAGTAGCGTATTTGTTAATTAGTTACTTTTCTTCACTACCGCTTGAATAACACCTACTTCAATATCATCCCCTCTTGCCCCAAATAAAGATACTCTAACTACGCCCCAGCCCGTAAGGCTTGGACTTGACATGTGCACATATAGCTTGCGATGTGCCAAGGAAAAACAACACAGCGATTAGACAATTATCAAAATAATATCCAAGGAGTGAGAATTAGAATTCATAATTTAATTAGAAAACGTTTAAAAGCTAAAAAAATAATTGCATGAAGCGTTGGTGAAATAAGAAGTGAAATGATGAAAAAGAACAATAATGAAGCAAAAGAACATATAATATAAAAAAGAAGAAGAAAGAAGCAAGAAGATTTACCATAATTTTGAATTCTCGTGGCGCTGTATCGATGTTGCCAGTAATTGAAACATTCTTGGATATGTGCTCAATAGTGACAGAGGAGATTCGCACAGGTCGAGCCAGTTTTACAACCAAACATCCAAATTCTCCCTCGAAGGCCCAACATTCACCAGGATTAATTCCACGTTGAATAGCTATTCTAGGATTATTCGTGGGATACCAAAGAGGAATTCCAAAAAATCGAAGGGATCCAGATCCTTTAGTGAAAGCTTTCGTGCAGCGTACGGATGCTATCTCTCCTCCTAACAAACAAAAAAGTATAGAATAATTAAAAGCAAATAGAAGCAATTTCTTATACCGTACTGCCTTTCAGTTTATAATTAAAAATCTAATAAAGGGAAGACGTTTAATTAACACAGTAAATTTGAAATGTAATATGTAGGTTACATACGTCTGATTGTTTCGGCTCAATAAAATAAATTAAACTATAAACTGATTAATTGATTCAGTCTCTGAATCTTAACTAATCAGTTGCTATTCAGTCTCTGGCCTGATAAGACCTATTTATTCTTTTAAAAGGATGAAATCCTTTTAAAGGATGAAGTTTGTAAACAAGTGTTGAAAAATGATTATATTCGGAATTAATTAGAGACTAAATTTATTCAGTGGTAAAAAAATATTATCTGAATGCATTCAACCTGCTAGCAACAGCCTAGCACGCGTCCGTTACCTGCCTTGATGAATTTTTGCTCATTTATTAGCCAAGAAAGATCGGAAGGTTGAAAGTTGTAGTGAATTTTCTGTGACAAAACGTAAAAAAGAAGTAAAAAATTAAAACTGTTGGAACAGTAGGAGCTGCGCTGAGGATCATTAAAGTTATTTGCCGTGGTTGTATTGAAGGCTTAAATAAAGCTTTTTGAGGCAGGTGATTTTCAATTTTTGGTCCAACTCCATTTTGTTGTTGTATTATATAGTATTGAGGATGGCTAGAAAAAGGAAGAAGGTCAAGCAGGGGGAGGAAGCTTTGGCGAGTATTTCGGCATCGGATACTTCGGCATCAGTTTTGAATGTCTCCACCTGAATAGAAAATATTTCACTGAGGTCATTAGCTGACAACGTTAGCACAACTTTGGCCACGATTCAATCAAATACTGAATTTCCGAATGATTTATCCCTGAAAGCTATAGAAATGTATCCCTGGGTTTCATTCCAGGGAATGAAACCCTGGATAACGCCAAATTTAGTAAATGACCTATACTCAGCACTTGGTGGGCTGTATATTGAAGTTAGAAGGGCCCAAAGACAACAAGACCCTAATCAAGCTTTATTGCTGCTTGCGAATGAAACATGTCATACGACGACAGCAAGAACAGAAAGTGGATTACTAACTATGACAAGAGATAGTATGTCAAGGAAAGAAAAGTGGATGAACGTTAATCACCTAAAACTGAATTATAAGAAATCTCATTAGGTAATTTTTTCTAGATCACCAGATTATTATCCTTGGTTAAAGGAATTAAATGTCGGGATCTTACCGTATTGCACGTGTACCGTCTGTGATATATCTTGGTGTTATAGTGGACGAGACTCTTTTTCTCAAAGTACATTACAAAGTATATCATCTAAAATTGCTCGGCATGTAAGGATTTTGAGGAATTTGAAATATTTTTTTCCAGTTAATATGCTTAGAATGATATATATTTTTCAATGGTCCACCCTTATTTGATTTATTGTTGTTGGGTGTGGTCATCTACTTTTCAAACACATTTGAAATCATTACGTGCTATACAGAATTCGGCAATTCGGGTTCTTATTAATCGTGATAATTGTATATCAGTTAGAGATAGTTATGAAAAAAAATAATATTTTACCAATTTTAAGTATTTTAAATTTTTATAAGGCTCTGTTTATGTTTGATATATTGCATAAAAATGCACCTGAATGTTTGATTTCTGTGTTTGAGAGATCAGCCTGAATATGAGACAAGGAATTCGTAACCAATTAGAAAATCGATCAAAAGGTATACAAGGTCTGCATTTTCGGTTCGCTATGTTCTTCCCTCTATATGGGGGTCCTTACGATGTAGTTCACGAGGTTAATTGGCTGACTTTTCGTGGGTTGCTTAGGGACCATTGGTTTGGTATTTATGATTTATATATATATATTCTATTTTTGTATTGTTTTTTTGTGTTTTTCAAAATAGATTATCCCTTTCTATTGATTAAATTGAGGAAATTGACTAAACAAAACTAATTAATTGAATAATCGACTAAATTTACTAAACAGGCTAATTGACTAATTATTTAAGTCAGTCGAACTAAAATTAATCAATTTTACTGTTTAGCTAGCTGGACTAGAGGACGCTTTAATCATATCCCCACCTATAAAATTGGTTCCATTGCAAATGAACCCTCGTGCATCTGACCCCTCGAGCAACTAAACCCCCCGTGTAACTGAACCCCATTTAACTTAACCCTCGTGCAATTTAATCCCTGTGTAACTGAACCCTCGTAAAACTGAATCTCTAAAAAAAAACTTCAGCTAGGCCAGTCTTCACATAAACAGCTATTCTTTCTCAGAATTCACTAAATTAGAAAAATATCGTGAGTGAGCTGATTTTCGCTGATTTTGTAGATAGACGTTCCATAAACTGCGACGCAATGATTTCTGTAGCGTCGAAAATAAAATGAATAGCCTCCATCATTAACGACTAAGCCTTGTATCTGAATGATATTTTTTATTTGATAGTTTTCTCAAAACTATTTTCTGCCACTTGTAAAGGTGACTAAGAAAGGGAATATCGAAGAGGGGGATTTTAGACACCAGTTTAAGGGTTTTCGATCATGGAGATTTCAGTGATAGACTTTTTATGGTTTCAAGCCTTTATACTCCAAAAATGACACTACAATCGCATTTTTTGTTGCACGGGGGTTCAATTACATGAGTGTTCAGTTGAGATGCTCGAGGGTTTAGTTGCTTTGGGTCCAGTTCCACGCACATCTACAAAATTACCATAGATTTATTAGGCCATTTTTTACAGTCTTTCTCCCCCCCCCCCAATCTTTGATAGCTGATAATTCTTTTATCTTCTTAACAGATTTTTAGCGAAAATTCTCAACGAATACGGTTGTTGTACACACTGATGACATGTATAAGGCAACTAAACCGCTCAAAAATTCTGAACATCGTTCTTTTGAATTCATTTTTCAGAAACGCAATCCAAAGGTCTGAAATAGCCGTATTCGTTCTATGCGTAGATAACAAACAATCCTACATTTAATAAAATTAATAATATTGCGTCAGCATATGCCTACGAGCTACAATTTAATAAGAATGAATTATTCTAACTTAATAAATAAAATAAAAAGTCAAAAAACGTAACAACATACGTAACATTCTTCGGTATGTGTAAACAACAAAGAGCTTTACATTTAATCGAATTAATAATAATACGTCAATATATGATCTACAATTGAATAAAAAAATATTTTTATAATGTAATAAATAAAGAAAAGTCTAAAAGCGCGCTATAAAGATTCTTCGCTTTTAGTTTTTTGGCGTTAACAATGTATCTTTGCACATTTACTTCATTTGCTAGGGTTATCTTTTTGTACCGCACTGACTGTTTCGTCATTAGCTTTAAAAGTTGGTTACCAAAAGATAGTAATAAATGATAATAAAAAATAGTAAAAAGAATATATTGTTACCGTGAGGTACCAGAGGGCCAACTTTTTAATCATTATTGTAATACAATTATATTACAATTCTACTATTATCTTAACACAATTAAATAATTTTCTAATTTTTATCTTAAAGTGAAATACCCACCAGCTGACTTTGACGATCAATCGACAAAGCCAATTTAATAATTTAACTAATTTATGACTTGTTAAAGTAATTAATTTAGATTTTTTAACTTTCACAGCCAGATTAATGTAATAAAACTAACCAGCAGATTCTATGGTATAATCAGCAACGCCAATTTTATCAGCATCAAATTGCTCTAGAGCCCTTTTCATTTAATAATTTAACTAATTTAGGACTTGTTAAAGTAATTAATTTAGATTTTTTTAATTTTCACAGCTAGATTAATGTAATAAAACTAACCAGCAGATCCTAGGGCATAATCAGCAACGCCAATTTTATCAGCATCATATTTCTCTAGAGCCCTTGCGATTGCTGCTTGAACGTCTTCACTAACACCCTCTTGGATAATCCTTGATTCGTCATTGAGAATAACTTGAGTCACATGTGACGTCACTTCTTTGATAAGAAGGCTCTTGAGGGAGTCAACTTCAGATCTGAGTGTTGCTTCAACTAAGTCAACGTTTTTCTTAAAATCACCTTGAAGATAGAACAAAATAATTGATATTTGAATCATTAGAAAAACAATTATTCAAATAATAGAATAACTACATAATGATAATAACAAAATAAAATAATAATAACATTGATATAATAATAGATAATAACAGGTAAAACGAAATGTGAAAAATAATAAATAACAATAATGATGAACAAGAGATAAGAGCTCCTATGGCACTTGTGACGAGGTCGGAAGAGCCAAGAGCTCATATGGCATGAGCTCTAGCAAAATTCTAAGAATCAGTAGATTGATTTAAAAGGAAAATCAGAGGCTTAATGCCGGTCGGGATTCAAAAAAAGAGCTCTGAGTTACGAGGTCCTTCTAAATATCAAAATTCATTAAGATCGGATCACCCACTCGTAAGTTAAAAATACCTAATTTTTCCTCTCCCTTCAGCCCCCCAGATGACCAAATCAGGGAAAACGACTTTATCAAGTCAACTTGTACAGCCGCCTGACACACCTACTAATTTCCATCGTCCTAGCACGTCCAGAAGCACCAAACTCGCCAAAGCACTGAACCCCACCAGCTAACTCCCCCAAAGAGAGCGGATCCAGTCCGGTTACGTCAATCACGTATCTACGACATTTATAAGCGTTTTCCAAGATTTCCGGTTTCCCCCTCCAACTCCCCCGATTTCAACAGATTTGGTCGAGATTTGAAATAAGAGCTCTGAGACATGAGTTCCTTCCAAATATCAAATTTCATTAAGATCCAGTCACCCGTTCTTAAGTTAAAAATACCCTAATTTTTCCAAATTAACAACCCTCAGAATCCCCAAAGAGAACCCGGATCCGTACCCATTATGTCAATCTCGTATCTATAACTTGTGCTTATTCTTCCCATCAAGTTTCATCCCAATCTATCCACTCTAAGCGTTTTCCAAGATTTCCGGTTTCCAAAATTTCTGTTTCCCCCCTCCAACCCTCTGTGTCCCCGGACCCGATTCGGATTGACAATGAAGCATCTGAGACATAAGATTCTTCTACATATCAAGTTTCATTAAGATCTGATCACCCATTCGTAAGATACCTTGATTTTCACGTTTTCCAGAATTCCGACTTCCCCCTCCAACTCCCTTCAATGTCATCTGATCTGGTCGGGATTAAAATGAGAGTTGTAAAGCACAAAATCCTTCTAGGTATCAAATTTCATTAAGATCTGATCATCCGTTCGTAAGTTACAAATACCTCATTTTTTCTAATTTTTCGGAATTACCCCCCCCCCCCCAGCTCCGCCAAAGATAGCGGATCCGGTCCGGTTATGTCAGTCACCTATCTTGGACTTGTGCTTATTCTTTCCACCAAGTCTCATCCTGATCTCTGCACTTTAAGCGTTTTCCAAGATTCCCCCTCCCCTAATGACACTGGATCCGGTCGGGATTTAAAATAAGAGATCTGAGTTTAGAGGTATTTCTAAATATGAAATTTCATTAAGATACGATCATTCTTTCGTAAGTTAAAAATACCTCATTTTTAATAACTTTTTTTTAGAATTAACCCCCCACCCAACTCCCCAAAGAGAGCGGATCCATTCCAGTTATGTCAATCCCGTATCTAGGACTTGTACTTATATTTCCCATCAAGTTTCATCCCGATCCCTCCACTCTAAGAATTTTCCAGGATTTTGGGTTCCGCCCACCCCCTCCCAATGTCCAATGTCACCAGATCCAGTTGAAAATTAAAATAAGAGCTCTCAGACACGATATCCTTCCAAAATTCAAGTTTCACTAAGATGCAATCACTCCTTCGTAAGTTAAAAATACCATTTTTTTCTAATTTTTCAGAATTAACCCCCCCCCCCCAACTCCCCCAAACAGAGCAGATCAGTTCCGGTTATGCCAACAACGTATCTATGACTTCTGCTAATTTTTCCCACCAAGTTTCATCCCGATCCCTCCACTCTAAGCGTTTTCCATGATTTTAGGCTCCCCCCTCCAACTCCCCCCAATGTCACCAGACCTGGTCGGGATTTAAAATAACAGCTCTGAGACACGATATACTTCCAAATATCAAATTTCTTTAAGATCCCATCACCCATTCGTAAGTTAAAAATACTTCATTTTTCTATTTTTTCCGAATTATCCGGCCCCCCACTCCCCCCCCCCCCCAGATGGTCAAATTGGGAAAAGACTATTTCTAATTTAATCTGGTCCGGTCCCTGATACGCCTGCCAAAATTCATTGTCCTAGCTTACCTGAAACAGGACAGACCAACCGACAGACCGACAGAATTTGTGATCGCTATATGTCACTTGGTTAATACCAATTGCCATAAAAACAATAAAATAATAAAAAATAAAATATAAAAAAGATAAATAATAATAGGGACAATAACAAAATAACTGAAGTAATAATTGAAATATAATAATTAGAAAAATTTAAGAGAGGATACCAACAGACCTTCCTCTGCTTTTGTAAGGGCTAAAATAATGTTGTAAATATTGAGATAAACTAAAAAATAAGCTCAAATTATGGATTCAATTTTTTCCTCACATTTTATATAGTTAAGTGTGAAGTACCAAGGATAGTGAAAACGAAGAATGATTTTTTAATTAGTGGTTAATTTTTTTAATAATTGTTTAATCAATTGTTTTTAATTAATGAAAAGATTAAACAGCCACATATGTCTTATAGTTTAGAGTAGCAGTGGGAGTCAAATAAAAAATAAAGAGGGTAATAAACCAGCAAAAAAAAAACATTAAGCAAAAAGGAGCTTATGGAAGTGTACTTTTCCTTTAAAGGTTCAATTGCCCTTGACAATCAACAGATTTCTATATTTTGAAGTCTTACTGACAAAGAGCGTTGTCAGATTTAACGAATTAGTTTTGCTTATTTATTTGCATTGTTTAATTTGGCTGCATCGACAAAAGCTGCATACTACCCTAAAAACTTCATAAATTTGAAGCAACCAGCAGAAAAACCTTCTCAAGGAGGATTTTTTTCTCGGTACATTTTTCTGTTCCTATTTATTTATTTATTTGTGCATTTTGCTCTTCAGAAAAAATGCAATTATTTTGTTTTGCTTATTTACTTTTATTGTTTGCTTGTTTTGTTTTTACCATAAATGGCCTTGAACAATTATAGTGGAAGCAAAGCGGTATCCCGGGATGAGGGCTCTTGAACCCCTCCCCCTGAAATATTTGTCTGGCTCGTGGAGACGTAACAAAAATGTATACAAACAAAGTTTTGATGCTTTTTAAAGTTTTTTTTGTGAGGGCTCTTGAACCCCTCCCCCTGAAATATTTGTCTGGCTCGTGGAGACGTAACAAAAATGTATACAAACAAAGTTTTCATCCGTTTTAAAGTTTTTTTGTGAGGGCTCTTGAACCCCTCCCCCTGAAATATTTGTCTGGCTCGTGGAGACGTAACAAAAATGTATACAAACAAAGTTTTCATCCGTTTTAAAGTTTTTTTTTGTGTAACCGTTTTTATTGAGCGAGTTAATTTGGCAAATACTGAGATAATAGAATGCTATTTGTCTACCATATATATTACCTACACTAATCGATACAAAAAATTCTAAGCTCTATGAATAATTCCTTTCCCATTGTTTCGTTTCGGTCTTCAAATAAAAAAGATTGAAATAATATTGTACAGCCTAGCTTCACAAAATTCGTAAGAAAAAAAACTATAATCACACATTTTATCATTTTGAAAATTCTTGCTGAGATTAAGGAGGACGAAACTGAGTACGCAAGCTACAATTTGCGTGCCATTACCTTGCTGCTGACGTTAAGAATTTATAGAAACGTTGACTAAGGAAACATTAAGAAACGTTCAGAATGCTCTCTAATATTAACTCTTCTGCGCCACAACCAAAACGTGAAAAATAAATATAACAAAAACAGGAAGCTAAAAGTCAAACGACCAAAAAAAAAGACTAAAAAAAAAAAAAAAAATCAAACACCTAGTTTTACAATTAGGGTCATCAACACACTTGAGATATCACAGGGCAAACTCTTGAAATAATCTTAAAGTGTCTTTCAATTCGTAATCGTATCAACTAATAGTCAGTTAAATGGATAAATTATCTAATAGTTATTGATTTATAGTTAACATAAATTTACTTTAGGTATTATAAAACATATACGTTGAAATACCAAACGACAAATTTTGGATCAGAATCATCAACACGATTTTGCTGGCTCAGGCTGATCAGCAAACCCATCAGTCTTGCTATCCTACAATTGAAAATACTATTAACCTACAATAGATAATACTGTATTTGCCAACAATATCTCCAGAGATAGGCTAACCATTATTATTTTAATTTTTATTAAGGCGTTTATTATTTATAGTCGTTAAGCTACCTAATTGTTATCAAATTAAGATAATTAAGATAAATTTATTTTTAATTATTATATGACAAAATTATTCTGGTAAAATACCAAATAAGAAAGTATGGACCAGAATAATCAACCGCATTTTGCAATTTCTGGGTTGTGAGCAAGCCCACTAGTCTTACTGCCCTACAACAATTGATATTGCCCTAAAAATATTTTTCAGAGATAGTCTAGCCAAATAGGTCTGATTTTTTCAAAGCTTGCAATTTTTTTTTCAGTTCCTATACAGCTTTAGCTATGAAAAAATATAAGAATCATAAGCTAATAGTTTGTGTGAAATAAAACTTTTGTTTGCATGATTTAATACAAAATTGTTGTCAAAGATTGTTATTAATAAGTGGAGGTTTAATAAACCTTTAGCAAACTAGTCAAACAGCAAATGACAAATTTCTTTTCTGCTAAATTTCGGCTTTAAAGGATAGGAAATATTTAATGGAAGGTGTTAAAATACTCGTCTAAAAATGCATGTGGCCATCCGATATTTTGTAAATCGGCTATTTATCTTAAAGTACAATAGTGTCATCTATTTACATATATCAAACTAATTTCTAGATGCCTCTCGAAACATCAAACTCAAGTGAACCATCAGCCAGATTACTGAATTACAAATTATATAATATTATCTGCTATACCTTTTAATATTTCCAACTCTTCAGAACAAGCTCGTTGATCCGACACAACACTAGCAATAGCTGAATTAAAAGTGTCTTGTTTACTCTGCAGCGTCTGCACTAATATAGGAAGGGTGGCCAGGATATCACTCTGACAACATTTTTTGGCAGCTTCAAGCTCTGTCTAGAAGAAGGAGAATTAAATTTTAACAGACATGTAACTAAGAGAAATAACCATAAAATGATATATGGTAAAATTAAAGCTATGATAAACACAGAATATATATATATATATATATATATATATATATATATATATATATATATATATATATATATATATATATATATATATATATATATATATATATATATAATAATAAAATTAAAAAGCCGAGAAAACGAGGGTAATATCTACCAGTACACAGAGACTCTGCCTAACGACTGGCTGACATTACCCCATTTTTTTGGGCAATTTAACCTTATTAGATAAGAAAAACAAGTTTTTTTCTAACTGAAAGTAAGAAGCAACATGAAAACTCAAAATGAACAGAAATTATTCCATATAAGAAGGGTCGCCCCCTGCTCAATACCTTGCTCTTTACTCTAAGGCTGTTAGCACTTTTGAAAAAGCTTCCTATTCTAATTAAACGGCCTATGTGTTTCAGTAGCCATTCTTAAAAAATTGGGATATACAGACAAACTTAAGCGTGTTAAAAACTGAAGAAAACTTTCGAGTTAAAAACATTTAAGCAAAAAAAAATAAGACGAAACTACACAAAATAAAACCCCCAAAAAACCAAGCAGCTTAATACTCGGCCTTGTACGGTACACCCTAAACACTCACAGCAATATCTGATGCGGAAAAATAGCGGAAAATTCCAGTGGAGATTGCTAATGAACTATTGAGAAAACATTCAACTATGTTCTGGAAAATTATGTTAACTACTTATAGAATCCCACTACAAAGAGATCCTAAGAGCTTTCAGAGAAAATTTAAGTTAAATCAGCTTTCTCGAGAAAAAAAAAGAGAATGTTTTAAAACAAAACGCTGATAATGAGCTGTACTTTCAACTGACTTCACTTAGAATCATTTCAACTAAAACTTGTAATAGAACTTTCTCTATGGTTACCCAATAGAGATCCACATTCCATTCCATGAGTATTTAAAAACAAGCAGATTTGTCGAGAAAAAAAAGTAATGAAACTTTTTACGGCTAAAAAGGCCATAATCTAGATCAAATGTGTAGGACAATAGCTAGTATGAAAAACCTTTATAGTCACGACGCATAAACATTTTTAACCTGGATATTCTACGTCTGTCCAACCTTTAAAGGTAGATCCCGCGGTTAACACACGTACAAATTAGTGGCTAGGCTTAGCTATTTGGATACTGAACTAAAAGGAGGAATAAATTTTCCCTTTGAATGATCAGGAATTGCACACCTAAACATAAGAATCATTATTTAGGGCATGAAATGTCCATATTTGAATAACAGCATACATGTCCTAATGTACCAGTTTTTATGAAACTGAATTTAGTGACACCATTCCTCCATGCAAATATGGATCTTGTAGATTATGCCATGAATTTAATATGATGATGGATGCTGTGTCGGGCATAAGCGGCGTTGTGCTTCAATACGTTTTTCCTTGTTTTTTTTTTTCTCAGGGTGCCACACAATTGCAACTCATTTTTTTTTGTCTTTTGTTAAGTTTCTCAGAGTGCCACAGAATTACAACTGCATTTTTTCTTGTCTTTTTTTTTACTTTTTTTCAGAGTACCACACAACTGCAATTGTGTTTTTCTTGTCTCTTTTTTAAGTTTTTCAAAGTGCCACAAAATATCATCTACGTTTTTTCTTGACTCTTTGTACGTTTCTCAGAGTTTTTCTTGTCTTTTTTTACGTTTTTCAGAGTGCTACAAAATTGCAACTATATTTCTTCATGTCTCTTTGTTAGGTTTTTCAGAATGCCACAAAATTTCAATTGTGCTTTTTCTTCAATTAGTGCCACACAATTGCAACTGCATTTTTTCTTGTCTTTATTTTTTACATTTTTCACAGGACCATAAAATTCCAACTGTGTTTTTATGTCCCTTTTTGTACGTTTCTCAGAGTGCCACACAATTGCAACTGCATTTTTTCTTGTCTTTATTTTTTACGTTTTCACAGGACCATAAAATTACAACTGTGTTTTTATGTCCCTTTTTGTACGTTTCTCAGAGTGCCACACATTTGCAACTGCATTTTTTCTTGTCTTTTTTTTTTTTTTTTTTTTTCAGAGCAACACACAATTGCAACCAGTGGTATTAGAGGATTCAATTTGTTAGCCGTGAGTTTGCTATTCATAATAATAAAATAATAATAATAACTTCAGTTTAATATACGAAATAGGCGATGGAGGATGGGGAGAGGGGGGGGGGGGGTAAAAACTATTTGTAGGAACAGGATAAAAAATGGACATTTAGCAGTATCGTAAACTTCAATCAACAGCTTAGCAAACCAAATGCCGAATTTAGAAATACCCGAATGCACAATTCCTATAGTATTAAATTTCTTCATTCTATACTTTTAATCCCTCTATTGCACCTGACCTCTAAAATTTTCCGTCCCCTCTTACCCATAAAACTACTGTCTTTGGATTTTATGGACCCCATAAAATGCCAGTTTGGAGGCATTTTGCAAAGACAGATAAAAGAAAATAATTTTTGAATTTAAATTAGCTATGCTTAAAACACATACAACGTTTAGTCATTAAATAAGTAGTCGTCCCAGAAGAAACATAGCTGTGAGGACAAACAGCTACAAGAATAATATCCATCAATTTGACTATAATAACACTAATAAGAAAAAAAAGACAAAAAAAAATTCAGAATCAAAGATCAATCTATCTCGTCAGAAAAATAAATAAAAAAAGCTTCTGCATCTGACTTAGCATTTTGTTCGTCTATATACTTTCAAAGTTCTTGCTTAGAATCCCAATTTGTGCCCGCAATCATGCGATATCTAGCCCGAGTCTCACTGATGCAAATCACATGATTCGATTCGATTCCCATTTTCTTCAATGCAATTGTGATGTAATCATCTATGTAACGTAATTGGGTCCACTCTTTTGTATATCCTAGCTAGTGTGAATTTTTTTTTTTTTCTTTACACCACAGTGCAACATTGTTATGTTTCTAGTGGGTAATGAAACATTTGCTAATTTATTTACAAAGTAAACTCTAAAGCCGCCTTTTTACAGGGAACGTATAAACAACGGTTTTGTGTCAAAAGCAATCTGGTTGACGCTCACTTTTTTTAAACTAATGATTCAATTCATTGTTTTCCAAATAAATTATCTGACAGCAAGACATCTTATACAATAGCATTAATGGCGCTAAAAATACTTTCTATGTGCAATATCACGGAAATTTACTTAAAAACTCACATTCCTTTAAAACAGGTCATTGGATTTACATTAGAAAAATAATTACATCAAATTACCTTTAATTTGTACAGATGAAAAAAAAATTGCAATAAAATGTATAAGATGAGAATAAGTATAAGATAAGTATAAGATGAAAAAACATTACATTAGAAAAATTAATAATTTCCGGAAAAGGTGCAGGATATGAATCATTCCCCCCTGGATACACATCTGGTCATATTGTCCTGTGGTGGCGCAGTGGGTTTGACCTTGGCTTGGTAATACGGGACCCAGAGATCGAACCATGCTGCAGCAATGCACTGCAGGGCCGACACAGGGACCTTAGTAGTCAAGAAGCGTCGTTATCTGATACAATACATCTGGTCATATTAGTATGACCAGATACTAATAGGTATATTATAGTACTAATAGGACCTTATTCCTATTAGTACTATTATATAGTACTTATTAGTAATATATATACTAATAGGACCAGATTAGGATTTTAGGATTGTATAAAATGACGTCATTTCACTTGTTGAAAGATATGTCTATCATCCATTCACCGGGCAGAACTAAAGTAGATAGTCATAGTCATTTGATATTAGTTTACCAACAAGTTGCCTGGAATTGCAAGGCAAATAAGCGTCCAAAACCTAAAAGTACCTGTCTGCCTTGAGTGTTAGGCAAGTGGACCCATTCATAAGCTAAGCCAGTTATGCTAACAAAAAATTGACTAAATATTGGTTAACCAATAAGTTGCCTGAATTTGTAAGGCCTCAAGCATCAAAAACTCAATAGGCCGGCCCGCCTGCCTAGAGTATCAGGTGAAAGACCCAATTCACAATCTCAGACAGCAGTGCTAATAAAAATTTAATTTTTGACAGTCTGCTTGTGTCTTGGATTTGAGTATCTTGGCTTGTCACAAGTTCAGACAATTGTGCTAACAAAAACCCAGAGAGTCAATATAATGGTATTACTCCAGGCAGAGAGTCAAAGAAAATTGTGTTTCATATCTAGTTAAAATTTGCAACCAGAACCTAAAATGCTAATCCACAAACCATATATGAAGGAGTTACTATAGAATAAAATAGTGAAAAATGAAATTTTCTCATAATGCTGAACTGAGCTGAGGCAATGAATAGATACTATTTGGAAAGTGATTGGAGACGGCAGGCACCCCTCCCCACCTATTCTGAAGAGAGAAGCTTAAATGCTAGTTGAGATCAAAGAAGGTGGGCCTGACTGATGTTGATAGCATTGGGAAATATGAAAAATATTAGATGCGTTAGGGGGTTTAAACCTCGCCCCCCCCCAAAAAAAAAAAGAAATTGTGTCCAGCTCATAAAATGTGGCAAAACGTATATAAAAATTTTTTGGATGCATTTTTTAAGTTTTTTGTAAACTCCCCCCGAAAAAAATACCCCATCCCCCAACAAAAATTCTGGCTACAGCCTTGACTGGTACTCACTGAACTTTCGTATTGATTAAGAAATGTTACCCTTAAGTTTAAAAAGAAAAGTGGCATGAAGTTCTAACAATGTCTATGAGAGTTTTGACTAATCCTAATACTACCCAACAGGTTCTCAAGCCTTCGAGAGTTCAGGCTTCTGATTAAATCAAGGATTTAAAGCAGTAGGGACAGTAAAGAGAAAACTGCAGTTACAAAAACAGAAAAAATACGATGAAAGGATGATAAATATATTGGCCAACTGTCTATACTTACATTTGTAATAATTAAGTATCAAACTTTCCTTTAGTCATTATATAAAATGGTATGTTTTTCCAATTTTCTTTCCTTTTCTCTATCATCAAATACGTCTTTAAATACAGGTTTACTACTTAAATATTCTATGTCAATAAGCCTCTTAGCCTGACCAATGATCAAAATTAGGAGAGCTTATCACTGTCGATTGCGTACCTTCCACTTACCCAAGGGTTAAATTTCTTTTTTGGAATGTGGAGGGGTCTTTAAAGTCGAATTTTTAGGAAATGGTAAAATTTTAAGATTGGTTAGGCTTGAATAAAATTGACAATACAATAAAACAATAAAAACAAATAAATAGTATCTCCTGCTTGTTATTGATTTTCTTCGCATTCGTTATCTGCGAGTTTATGCTCTTTTCCTGGAGATATCTGTTCGGAATGGGCCGAAACAACATGCAGTGCACACTAAGGCACACCACTTGCAGCCCTGCTCTTTCTAGGGGTGATCAATTACATGGTTGAACAAGTAGGGGTAGAAAATACCCGAGAAACCATGAATAACCAAAGGTCTAGTTCAATCTATAAAGAGGAAAGATAGGCTTTATCGCTCCTATAGAGAGAGACCAAGTGAAGCAAAAAAGTTACAGTTCACAAAGTACAAAAATGCACTTACGACAATCCTGAGGAAGGTTAAGCAGTCATATTATACGAAAGCGTTTCCAGAGACTGAAGGATCGCCGAAGAAAACATGGTCATTAATTAACCAACACCTTGACAAATCCTATGCGAAAATTTTGCCACAGGAAATGAAATTCATGGACGGGACTACTAGCGCCAATGACAACCAGGATGTAGTAGAACTCCTCAATACCCACTTTGCCCGAATTAGTGAACAAACGGCTAACATCACATCTCCCAATGGTAAACAGAGTAACACAGACTTTCTAGCTGTTCTACCTCAGTGTCAGTGATAAATCTATATTTCTTTCACCCGTATGTCCACAAGAACTTATAAACATCACCTGACTACTGAAGAATGGTGCCTCGTCAGGAGCAGATGGATCCAGAACTAACCTACTTAAACAAATAATCCCTACAATAGCTGAAGTCCTAGCCCACATCATTAACCTCAGTTTCAAGGATCGGACATTTCCTAAGTGCCTCAAAACAGCTCAGGACCATCATTCTTCACAAAGGAGAAGATCCAACAAACCCGTCAAATTACAGGCCAATATCTATTCTTTCAGCATTTTCAAAATTACTGGAAAGATGCATTTATAACAGACTTGTAAAGTTTTTGATGAGCACCGGATTCTTCACTCCGTCACAATTCGCCTTTCGTAAAGATCACTCCACCGAACACACCATTTTGGTCATCTCTCAATTTATTCACGACGCACTGGATAATAGAGAAACAGCGGCTTCAATATTTGTTGACATACAAAAGGCATTTGATACGATATCTCATTTTATTCTGAAGATTAAGTTAGATCGATATGGAATAAGAGGTCCTGCAAATACCCTGATAACGTCATACTCAAAAGACAGAAACCAGCATGTAGACGGGGGTGATGTTATGTCATCCGAATTGCTACAGTCAAATAATGTAGGTGTCCCTCAAGGTTATATCCTAGGTCCCCTGCTATTTTTAATCTATATAAATGACCACGCTCATGCATTAGAGCAAGTGGGATTGACTGTACTCTTTGCTGACGATACACCGTGTAGCGTAAAGGCTCGCAACGAAACTTCTCTAGGACTAAGTCTATCAGATGTGATAACACGACTAATGGGATGGTTTAGCTGTAATCATCTCAGCGTTATAAGTGGGATAAGACAAAGTCTATTGTATATTCTAGAACCCAGAAAAAGTTTCAAGATCTAAGTGAAATCTTGATCGAAAAATATGACTTGAAGTGGAGAGAGTTAAAACAATACGATACTTTGGAATTATATCGGCTGGAAATTTGTCATTTAAGACCCATATTGACAAGCTTCGTATCAAGCTGAGCAGAAATGTTGGAATAATGTGATACCTTCGTCACCTCCAACCATACCATCCAATGGGTGCATATATTTTTCCTTTACCCCTTCACCTACAAACTAATGTGCCGCAGTTTACGTGAATACGTTCAAAACCCATCTTCGTCCACTTCAAGTTCTCCAAAATAAAGTCACGCAAACCCTTATGAGTTACCTTCCTGCACCGTCATCTATTCTATGCTTATCTTCAACAAAGAGTGCATATAAATACCTAAATGTTTTACCTATTACACTCCTTATACCATTTACAACAGTGTTGCTTGCAGTGAAATATAACGAGAATTTACTTCCATCTTTTCTTCATAAATTCGACCTGCTATCCTCTACTCACCCCTACTCTAGTCGACAGATTTCACTAATTCTCCGGCCTCTTGTCAGATGTGAGCGATCACGGTTTTGTTTGAGCTATAGTTTCATAACAAATTATAAAAAAATATAAAAAATAACATCAAGGGATTGTCTCCGAGTAGTATAAAGAAGACATTTAAAGAGTTTTTGATAAGTGAATATTAAAGTGTTTTGCCTTTTTTATGAGTTTGATGGGTTCGCCCCTCTTGTCAGTTCTAAAGTTTTTTTTTTTTTTTTTTTTTTTTTTTTTTTTTTTTTTTTTTTTTTTTTTTTTTTTTTTTTGCGAGTTTGAACTGGTGAGTACTATTATTTTTTTTTTCCTTATTTGAAGAAAGTTGTTCTTTTCATTTATAACTCCCGTGCCATGCTCTCTACCAGGAATAGGTCACACTTATGTTGTAATTATTGTAAAAAATAAAGAAGTCTAAACCTGAACCTGGTTTCAAGAGTTGAAGATCGCTTTAAATACGTTGATCACTAAAAAGAGATCAGAAAGATAAAGCATAGTTGGTAAAGTCATTAAAAGTTATCTTTATAAACTTCCAAATTAAAGCACAGATTAGTTTTATTTTTGAATAAAACTAATTAGTTTTCAATAAAAGTGATTAATTTTAGTTTTATTTTTTTTTACAGAACTAAAGTAGAATTCTTAGAATAGGTACGGAACTTTTCTAAGAATCCCTTCAAAAGTACCTTCAGATGATTGATTGACTGGTGCAAGTCCATATTCCCTGTGGATATCCGTGAATAAATATCTTCTATTTGTTTCTGAATACTTGAAATCTCTGTATCCTCATCATTTTCTTTTCTAGTCAAATCTTCCAAAGATGCTTTGTGCTGCTTGAGATCTAGATTAAGACTAGATAACATACTCTCAATCTCCTAAAAAAAAAAATAATAATAAAAATGGGAAGCAAAAAAAAAATTAAACAGCATTACCCACGATTTTTTGTATTTATTTTTTTTAGAGTTTCTGCTGTTTAACTTCTAGATTATGACTAGAGAATATAATCTCAATCTCCTAAAAAAAAAAAAAAAAAAAAAAAAAAAAAAAAAAAAAAAAAAAAAAAAAAAAAAAAAAAAGAATAAAAATGTGATGCAAAAAATGAAACAGTATTAAAACCCATGATTTTTTTTTTGATTTTTTTTTATTTTTTTTTTTTTTAGAGTATATCGTTTGAGATTTAAATTGAGATTATGCTCTAAATTTCTTTAAAAAAATTTGAAATCAAAATTTGATGCACATAAAACAATATTAAAAACCAAGGATTTTTTTCTTAATTTCCACAAGAGACAGTGGCGTCAATTCACAGAAATTCATAGCAGGGAGGGGGGGGTGCAATTGGCATGTTTTTCATTTTTTTTCAACGAAAACACCTTCAAAAGAGACCTTTTTCAATAAAAAAATAACCCCTTCCCAAAAGGGGATTTTCAAAACTCTGGGGGCAAAAAATCTACAAGATGACACAGAATAACACTGCCCCCCCCCTTAAACGACGCTACTGACAAGAGGTACTAAAAAGAAGTAAAACAAACCGTGAAATAACAAAAAAGGAGCGAAAAAGACAGCAATGAATTATAAATATATACATTCAACTTTTAACTGTTAAAAATGTCTGAAAAGACAAGTTGCCAAAAAAATTCTACAGTTACCCCACACAAGTTAAATATTTTCAACTCAAATGATTCCTACACAAAGCATCTGAAATTGCTAAAAGTTGCAATTAAGTTGTCATGAGAAAAGAAATTGATCCTACACGAAGAATTGTACGAACCTTAGGTAACTCCTTCTCAATATTTAAACCTGCTTTTAATAATGTTATCGCCCGTAGACAGGGCCTAATACCTGCGTAACTGACTATAAGGTCTAGGCCAGAAGTTCGCAACCAATTTTGGGCTATTCCCCACCTAGGCATTTCTAAAATTGTAATGCCCCCATCGTGATATTTAAATTTTGGTATTCAAACTTTTACGTGCATTCATGTGAAGGACGCTCAAAAGGCCATTAACATCGTAAAAATTTTGCGTCGACCTCTATATTTTATTATATTTTATGCTAACGAAAAATACTGTCTGAATAAAACACTTTTTATACAATGTATAACGTCATTACAATACTATCATGTTTTTTGCTCTTTAAATAAATTTGCATGTGACATCATTCACGTAATTTTTTTTCAAAATTAATGTTCTTCAGTATGGGCAGCCGAATGGCGCACCTTCTACCCAAGACCTGCCAAAATATTGCCATATCCAACGTTGGGATCCATGGATCTAGGCTCTTTTGGTATTTTTTTTTGTCCAGAACATAACGTCAGAGAATGGTTATAGAATGCTTCAAAAATCGTCCAAGAATGATGTAAAGAGGCTGAGACGAAAAGAGAGCATCGTCCAAGAATGCGTTCATCTTCTAAAAGCTGAAACCTGATCAACAAAATGTAAGGGAAAACTTCTGCCTATCTATATATATAAAAATAAGTTGTCTGTCTGTGGATCTGTCAGGTGACGTCATGTTTCTGTGTCGACTGACGTCATGTTTTCGACTGACGAAATTACAGACCGGGACATCGGGACACAAATGACGACCGGGACATAGGGAATATAAATGACGACCGGGACACTCAAAGAGAAAGCGACCGGGACACAAGGAATGTTCGATTAGCAATCACCATCAACAAAGCACCGGGACACAAATGACGACCGGGACACAGGGAATATAAATGACAACGACTGACGTCATGTTTGTCAACTGATGAAATTATATACCGGGACACAAATGACGACCGGGACACAGGGAATATAAATGACGACCGGGAACCTCAAAGAGAAATTACAGACTGGGACACCCGGACACAAATCACGACCAGGACACAGGGAATATAAATGACGACCGGGACACAGGGACAAAACTACAACAGGGACGCCGGGGGCACAGGCGGGATATATAAATGACGACCGGGACACAGGGATTGTTCGAACAGAAATTACAGACCGGGACACAAATGACGACCGGGACACAGGGAATATAAATGACGACCGGAAACCTCAAAGAGAAAATACAGACTGGGACACCCGGACACAAATCACGACCAGGACACAGGGAATATAAATGACGACCGGGACATAGGGACACAACTACAACGGGGACGCCGGGGGCACAGGCGGGATATATAAATGACGACCGGGACACAGGGATTGTTCGAATAGAAATTACAGACCGGGACACAAATTACGACCGGGACACCGGGACACAGGGAATATAAATGACGACCGGGACACTCAAAGAGATATTACAAACTGGGACACCGGGACACAAATGACGACCGGGATACAGGGAATATAAATGACGACCGGGACACAGGGACACATCATTAGAATAATGAGGTATAGATCTGAATACGGATTGTTTTTCCCATGGACAATTATATGTTGCATGTTCAAGAGTCAGTAAACCTGACAATCTATTTATATGCACAGACAATGGGACAGCGAAAAATGTTGTATGTTCGCACGTTTTACGTAGTTAAAAACATATATATATATATATATATATATATATATATATATATATATATATCTCTATTCACAGGTGGGACACAAGGACACAACTACAATGGCGCGTAACTAATATGGCGCGTAACGACTTACGCACGCGGGGGGGCTTGGGGGGGGGGCGCGAAGCGCCCCACCAACTAGGTGTTGGGATGGCGCGAAGCGCCACCCCAACAGCTAGTTATTAATACAAACCAGTCAAAAAACTTGCCAAAAAGAAAGATTTAAGTCTGATTATAAGCCAAGGAACTGGGTATTGGGCTCAAAATAAAGCTGTGAGCTCATCAAAAAACCCGCCCCCAAAAGAAACTATTACAATACCTGGACTTTGAGTTTTCGTCCAATCTCATAAAAGACTCGCTTCAAGTTAGACTCACATAAGATCTACCATATTTTTAAAGCACATAACAATATTCCATCTAACAATAAAAAATAAAACGTAAAAAATATAGAAATAAAAGATATTGTGATTTAAAGCCCAACATCAATATTTTAAAAGCAAACAGCAATATGTTGAAAGAAAAAAGTTACCAGATGATTCAGATCTACCGTATTTTTTCAGCATATAACAATATTTAATTTAACAGTAAACAATAAAAAACAAAAAATATAGCAAAAAAACACTGTTATTTAAAGCAATAACAATAATTTAAAAGCATACAACAATATATTGGTTTGTGTTGGGTTCACTAAGTTTTTTTTTTTTTTTTTTTTTAGAAAAAAGGCATTAGGCCATTCAGAAAAATTTAGAATTGAGCTATAAGACGATATATGGACAAAAAATAATCGGTTCTTTTAGCCAGGACAAACTGGAACCAAGGAAAGATTCAATTCGCGTGCATCCCCCTCTAACTATTAACTTTTAGAAACACTTATGCGATCGAATATGTCATGTCGTAGTATTACCTCAAGTTACGAAAGCAGGGTCATAAATAAGTTTAATAAATATTGTAATAGATAAACACAAAATATAATATTGATCATTATATTCATTATATTAATATTGTCTTATTATTGTAATCAGATTTAATAATGTTTAATAACTATAATGTTTAATAACTATTTTATTAAATATTTATTAACTATATTTAATTTTTAAATATAAGGTATAGTTATATGTCAAGGCCTGTACCGTAATTCAACTCTCTCCGCCATGTGAATACTGCTAAATCACCCACCTAGTTTCTGGTACTACCCATAGAGAAGCCACCAAGTGCCTTCCAGGATGTCCCCTACACAAGCAATCACTGTCTCGAGATATGACGTAAGATATGCAGGCAAGTGCTATTGATGGTCGCTTATGCATATCAGTTTCAAAATGACTGAGGAGACTCTCACAGTTCAAATTAGCTGTAACAATGACTGATTTTTAACAAGTCTCAAAATTAATTATGGGTGGAAATCCAATTTACTAAACCTTAGCTTCTCAAATCTTGTTTAACTTTGACGCAATCAAAAGAAACATCACCGAAGGGAGGGTAAGGGTTAATGCTTCATTAAGCCACAATCGGGGTTATCATAGCTTTTCTTCAGTCAATTTGTAAGAGTTACTAACAAAATTTTGGAATACCCCTAGTAAAACAGTGTACAGAACTATATTGGGTTGAACCAGAGAAAAACACAGAGGTTACTTTCCCTCGAGTCAATGATAAATAAGGGCTTTATTTTCAGTGGTTAATTTTTGTGATTTATTTTCGCAAGCCAGTCAGATCATTCCTTATTTCTGGAGAGAAAAACTATGAAAATATTAGAAATTATTGATGGCAGCAACAAATAACTCTGCCTTTGTACAACCTTATTGGTTCTTTTGCAATAAAAATATATAATAGAAAAAAAAAATACATAAAAAGAAAGTAGAGAGCTGCATAACATTACTAGGCAGAAATAAAAACGAAAAATGCAAAAAAAAGAATAAAATTTTTAATGAGTTTACATTCAGACAACTATACAGAAAAAAGAATCCTATAAGTTATTTAGAAAAAAGGCATTTTTCAAAAAGCAAGGAATAACATTAAAGCTTCAAACGAATAAAAACTATTGCACAGGGGACGAGGGGACTGCCCCCTTCCCAGCCCCTCACTCTACACGTTAAAGTTTGACTTTCTTTCCTAATTCTTTTAAAACAACTCCTCAAAAGGGCGTTGAGCAGGGGACAGGCCCCCTTATATACGGAATAATTAATTTTCATTAAGTTCCATTTAAAAAACTTTCTTTCATTCCCTTAATGTCTTGAATAAGACTTAGTGTCTTGAATAAAACAGAAGACGCGAGAACTAGATTAGTCTACATGGAAATGACTCCTAAAAAACAGGTCGCTAGAATATGTATAACGTGTTAGAATTAAAGAAAATGTAATGTATTTTGATTTTTATGAAGTCAAAGTCAGATTCAAGCATTTAAATACAAATATCGGGCAGAGTCGCTCCTTACTTACAGTTCGTTTCTACGAACTACTCAAAAAGGCTCAGACTTAACAAAAGATTGTTATTTTGGACATCCACCTGGGGCTGAAAGAAAAGCAGGTCGTCCCCAACGGAGTAAAAAGAGGTTATCGGGATCGATTAAAATAAAATCGGAATTTGATGGCAGGAGTTAAAGGATAAAGCTTTGAATATGTTTGGATAGAGGAGTATATGTAGCTGTACTAGTCTCACGCGGCTTGATGTGGCAGTGCCTCTTTAGTAGTGGTAGTAGTATTAGTAATAAATTTAGCAAAACAAAAAATAATAAATTAGTCGTGTTTAAACTTCATTGTAACTTAAAAGTTCTGTATATTTCGGCCAACGTTACACAAACCTTAAGCTTCCCAGTGACTTCTTCTTTCAGTTCTAATTGATCCTTTGAAGAGGCTTGAAGGTGAGTATCAATATAAGAATAGAGATCTTTCAATTGAGCTTGGAGCTTAGTATTCGACATAGAGCTGACCTCTGGCAGGCTTGGAGGATTCACCGGCAGCTCTGAATTTTTTTGATTATGTAGGCTTTCGTATAATGACTCTAAAATATAAAAGGGATCAATAGAATTCAAATTGAAGTTTGGGCACCAACATGGGCATTGTAAGGATCCGTAGCTATTTTTTTCTTAAAAACCCCTCATCGGAGTTTCTAATAAACGTATCTTTTCTTCGATTAGATCTTTAATAAGTATCTTTAGAGACGCAGATTAGTAAAATTATTATTTATCAAATTCAGGCACCTATAAAATAACAGCACAGTCATCACGGTTGCAAAACCAATTCGAAGAAAAAAAAAACACCCTAGGACTTAGTCCAATTTTCAGAGATGGTACCTGGCAACCTTGACACCAAAACCGGTGGTTTGACTTACAGATGAAACATTAAGATACTTATATAAATAGAATATTTTTAAGAGCTACATAAAATATTTCATTAGAAATGCCAAAGCTTATTTTACTCATTCTTCTTTCTTAATAAGGACGAAAAAACAAATAGGGTGACAATTGTAGCTTCAAAGTCTGAAACAGTCAAGAATTCTCCTAATATATATCAACCAGAATTATTTTTCACCAAAACTCCTCATCAGGATTAAAAAAAAACTTTCACATGTTGATCAATGGTCTGCTTAGTACAGGTACCAATAATAACAACCACTGACCCCTCCCCCTTCCGAACCAAATAACCAGTGACACCAGGACTCGAACCCTGTACTCAGGATATCAAATCTAGCGCACCAACCTTTCAGCTAGGATGGCTCACAAGGGTTGCTAATAACAATCAAAAGTAATCCCAATATTCACTTGCAAAAAAAACTTGCAAGTTTGAAAAAAGATTCCCATATAGTAAATCATAATAGATTATACACTAAATATATTTTCTAGGGGGTGGTATTCAATATATACACCTGTTCCAAGATGTCAAGTACAGGACTGAAATATCAGGATATTGGAAAAAATCACAAGTAGTGGCAATCCTTCTCCATATAAAAGGAATAAAAAAGTACAGTATACATCAAGTAACAACGTTTCTGAGGCAGTAACTCACAAGCTATAACTCACAATAAGCAGCAGTCCTCCTGAATGGCTATATAATCTGATGTAGAAACATAACTTTCCTTAGATTTACAGAAGTTACTAGAAACACTGAGTCCTAGATCAGCGCAGAAGAGAAGTCTTCAACCTGAATTGGAAGACTACTCTAGGACTAAAATGCTAAAAAAAAAAAAAAAAAAAAAAAAAAAAAAAAAAAAAAAAAAAAAATGAGTGATGATAATTAAAACTTACTCAAGTTTAAATAAAAAAGGATTCTTCAGAATATGCACAAAACTAGCACGCCAAACATATTAACACGTCCTAAGCGTCTAACATGTCTGTTAGAGAGATCATTCGCTTGGGTACCATAGGAACCATGGTCAATGATAATTTGGTTTGTTATTAAATTCCTTTTTGAGAGTACTGTTTAAGACATCTGACAATATAGATCAGAGGTAACAGAAGCCACCATGACTAACAGTATACCTGAAAGCAGGAGGAGGGGATACTCCTGACATTGAATGAAAGTCTTAGAAAAGGCAGAAAATAGTAGCCTAACATGCCCTATTTCTGTGTTTTAGCCTCAATTCTTAGAATTAATCCTCTGCCACACTTCCACCCCTTTTCCCTATTTATTAAGGATCAAACGTATGTACAAGCATTACCAACGCCTATTCTAATTTCCCATTCTAAAGACTTGTCAAGCAATAACGGTTGATAACAATAAATAACGAGTTATAAAAGAATATAATCGTTTTTGCAGGTAAAAAAAAACTTTTCATATGATTTAGCCTTGAGACTAAGCCCCCCTCTCCGAAAGCTTCAATAATAGATGACAGCTGTCTCTTATTGTTATGACTAAACTCCAGAAAATAACTCATTTTCTAATTATTTTTAATTTTTAATTTAGCAAAAGTAGCAACTTTTGCTAATTTAATACACTAATTTAATATAATAAGCCAACCAATTTCCCATATTCTGATATGTTATTTGTGGATGCGTTAATTTATCCTATTTTGGTATGCTGGATGATATAATTTGGATATTTTACACTGATATGTTGTTTAATATATGTTAACTGATATTTTTAAGCATATTATTTATTTATTTATTGACACATTTATCTATTAAACAAGATGTCAGACAATGAATTTTTGCCCACCCCCCATCCGATAGATTTAAAAAAATACCTTTTTTGGGTGATGTTATCATTAAAAATGACTTTTTTGGATATTTTCTAGGAAAGATTAACAAAATGACAGATTGCCCCCCTCCCTCCCTGGTTTTGACAAATACATTCTGCCCATTCCCCCTCTAAAATTTCATGAATTGACGCCATTGCCCAGACTTTTGTAATCTAGCAGAAACAAATAATTCTCCTAAAGAATGGGTATCATGGGATAGCCCAGATAAGTAATATCTTGGGATTATAAAATAAATATTTAATTTAAAACAGGTAAATCTTTAATTTAATTTGCTAAATATTTTATTTAATTGCAAATAACGCTGACGAGTATAAATAGCTCTAGTTGTATCTAGGACAGTTTAGTAGTAGATTAAAAAAATACAGAAAAACTTACTAGCAGGTATACACATGGCACCAATGATCAATGGTAATAACAAAGAAGATCAGTGGTACCAAAGATTAGTAGTGATATATCAGATTAGTAACAGATTTATAACAGATTTAAAATATATTTTAACTGATTTAACAGATTTTTTATTGATAGTTCAATAATAGAATAGAAATAACAGGAATAGATCAAGAATAGATTAAAAAAAAAAAACTTACTAGCAGGTATACACATGGCACCAAAGATTAGTGGAAGCAAAAACCACCATAACCAAGAGCATTTACGATGTCCAGCTACACGTCTTTCTGACAAGAGGGATGAAGCGGCGACATCTGGTGGTTGAGGCACCGGAGGACTCACAGTGTTGGTTACATATCGAATGATTCTCTCATTATATATTCTAATGATGGTGATTATTTTGCGAATGACTGTCACTTCTTCCTCTACTTCTTCAACAGGCGCTGTAAATCATGGAAGAATAAATAATCACACACAGTTGCAAAGCAACAATTTCAAGATAATCTATAACCTATAAAAATAGATCGTTCTGCCTCTTAATAGGTTGTTGTTTGCTATGTTTGATGAACAGCCTTGGAATTACTTCAAAATAACTGAAGAAACGTAGGGTGTGTTGACACGAGCAAAATGACAATACCTTAATTTATATTAGATTATTTTTCATTTGCCATTCTACCATCTTATCATTTTTTATTTATTATTGTTTTTTTATCGTATCGGCTACATTACAATTTAAAAATTACAGTTTCTTCGATCTTTTTTAAGCGGCGATCTTTTAAACCGGATCTTTTAAGCGGAACCTAGGGTGTGTTACCACGAGCAAATTACAATACTTTATTTTACGTTACATTATTTTTATCATATGCAGTTTTACCATTTACCATTTTATCATTTATTATTTGTTATTATGTATTTATTATTTGCATTAAAGTTTGGAAATAACAAAATCAAAATTTCTAGGATCATTCCTCAAAAAAAAGAGAAGAAAACAAAATCCATCAAACAAAACTTAGAACAAGAACAAGTGCCATTCTGAGAAAGTATTTCAGAAAATTTTTATTATAATAATTACAAGACATATAAACGCACCAAAAACAGTGAAAAGTGGCAGCTGGTAGGGTGAAAAAACTTATTTTCTTTTGTTTTTGTTTCTACTTAAGCTACAATTTATTTTCATATACGTATGTGTTCTGTGTATATGCTTAGACAGTAGGCCAAAGCCATTAGTACAAAATTAAATTAAAACAAATGAAGAGGAAATGAAGACAGAAGATATATTTAAAGGTTAAAACTATAAGCCGACAATGAAAGAAAGAAGTCTGAAGAAATTAAAAAGGTTTAGCTGACTGATCTAGTCAATTTGTAAATGTGTCAAGCAAGGAGTATTCAAAACAGAAGTGAGCAGCAGAGTCAATTAGGGGGGGGGGACGGTCCCCTGGACTTTAGAAAATACCTTTTCTCAGGGGGGAGAAATACATTTTCATTGAAATTTGTCTTTTGTATTTTCATTGGAAAAAATAACAAATCCCCATTCCTACACTTTCGCGAAATGACACAATTGGATGTAAGAGGCCACTTTTAACGAGGGTTACACTGTTATTAAAAAAAAAACTGACTGCAAAGTCACCCAAACCCCCTCATGGCTCCCCCCTCCCCCAAATTTTTATCTGACTCGTAAAAAACGTAACAAAAAGTATATAAACAAATTTATTTTGCATTTTTCAAAGTTTTTCTGTGACCCCCCCCCCCCCCAAAAAAAAAACTAACGTAAAAAATCGAGCAAAAATCCTGGCTACGGCATTAACTTGAACATTGACAAAGGCTGAGAGAGAGAGAGAGAGAGAGAGAGAGAGAGAGAGAGAGAGAGAGAGAGAGAGAGAGGAGAGAGAGAGAGAGAGAGAGAGAGAGAGAGAGAGAGAGAGAGAGAGAGAGAGAGAGAGAGAGAGAGAGAGAGAGAGAGAGAGAGAGAGAGAGAGATCGGTATATTTAGATTTCATATTCAAAGCTCTTTCTAGTTATAACAATCACTATCGTTGCGACCACATTTCAATCCTCCACCCTAAAAAGGGTCATATATAGCCCTAATCTTGGCTATATATCAAAATTTGCTGTTGAGTGGAATTGTCATTATATTTTTCCCTACTTGTTATAAAAAGCGCGCATTTCCAACCCCCCTCCAGCGGGCACCATTTTATGAAGATGGAAAGTTTTTTAATGTAAATACCAACAACGGGGGTAAAAAAAAACAGGCAGGGGATGCGGTTAACGCCTAGCTTATTACAGCCCTAGGCAAAATATTAGGGAGGGGGAGGGAATGTACATAGAGCAAAAAAATGAAAATGAATAAGATATGAGTCTGGGGCGCTTACGGTTTAAACAAGTTCCCATTTAACATATGTATTTCAGATGCCAAGTGAGGCAGATGAGGCGGTCCAGCTGCAAGTAAAAGTAAGCATTAACTAACCGAACAGAAATCTAGGAAACGAATAGAAAAAATTACTTAATCTCGATGAGGCCTGAAATGCCGTAATTCCATTCAGCTGCACATTTTCAGTGCTTGAAACAACCGGTGTTACACTTCTTCTTCTAGGAATGTATTCAGGGCTTGAGTCCGATTCCAAATCAGGTCCTCTTGGTATATGAAAAGCTGGAAAAGCAAAATGAAGCATTAAAAATATATGAACAGAAAATTCTTTAAATGGCAGTAAATGTTGCAACAATTTAGTCTAAAATGGGCACCAAATTAGTCGTCACGTTAATTTAACTTACTGACAGACTTAGTTCCTCCAAGGCCTGTAGACGCACCAGATACAATACGTAAAATCTAACAGGGATTTAATTTCTAGTAATCTTTTTTTTCAATTTTTGTTAAATTTAATTCTTCATTTAAAAAATAATTTAATCGTTTAATTTTTTTATTTTAATTAAATGATATTTTCTAAAAAGATTTTTTTTTATTTAGACACTTGTTTAATTCATATGCTGGCATCACACTTAGGATAATAAAGAGTTCCTCCCTCCCCCCACTAAGTTGAAGTTTGAGTGTAAAACGAGGAATGCGGCCGGGAGTATTATTTTAAGGCCCTTTTTACACCCACTACTCTCTCCAGAATTATTTGTTCTAACTTTGCAAAAATTGTATAATTACACAAGTACAAATTACAATTTACGAGCAAACTACTAAATAGCGTTATATGTATAATACGAGGTATTACATAGTAATACGATATAATCGTACGATATAGTGGCATAATAGTGGTATAGGTAAAACGAAATGACGTGAAATTTATACAGTGGTAAACGTATAGTACGTGATATTGCACAACGATACGATATAGTCATACGATATAGTGGTATAATTATGGGATGCGTATAAAGAAAAAGATACGTGAAATTTATATAGCGGTATGTGTATAACACGTGGTATAACATAGTGGTACGAAATAGTGGTATGTATAAAGGAAAAGATACGTGAAATTTATATAGTGGTATACGTATAATACGTGATATTGTACAGTGGTAAGATGTAGTCGTATTATACAGAGGTATAATAGTGATATACGTATAAAGGAAAAGATCCATGAAATTTACCTTTCCAGTCTGGACAGTCTTTTAATATTTTCCATGAGTTTTTTTTTTAATAATCATAGAAAATTTTGGAATGGGACCCTCCCACCTTCCTACAATCTTCTGTTTTATATAATTTTGCTTTGCATAGTCAAAGCTACTGCGTTCATTGTGACCTCTTACTTAGCTTAAACCAAAAAGTATCTAAAAAAAATAACAAATGCATTGTTGGCTATCAAATCTCTTACCCTGGATATAACTGCACAAACATAAAAAAAATACTTTTCAAAAAAACTTTTAAAAACGATGTTTTACAAATGGACTAAAAGGGGGAAAATAAATTTTTTGTTTCAATAATTTTGATATATATACTTCAAAATTTTCTGAATTTTTCAGTTCAATACTTTTGATATACATACTTCAAAATTTTCTGAATATTTTGAATGTTGTGAACTCTTTTACTCAAACTTGTAAAACTTTACTAACAATTTAAACATAGCGCGCATTTTACTTAATATCATACATCGTAGTTGACTGAATTGTTTTCTCTGTCGTCTCTGCTCCTACGTGTACAACGATACGATATAGTCTTCGATACGATTAAATAGCTTAAAGGCAAGAATGCTTGTCCATACTTTTATCCTGGGAAATTAAATATCTTTAATTTTAGAATAAACAAAAATTTGTAAGATTCAAGTATATCGCAATATTAAAATGTTAGGTAAAGCAAAGCTGAATACAAACTTTGAGCCAAATCGGATGAAAGTGAGGGGTTGGAACAAGCATCTCTAATCTTGGCATCCAACAGACAGAGAAAGCACGTTAAGTAAAACGTGGTAAAATAAAAATCCCTCGTAAATCTGCCAAGCCGCCTATATGCGTTCCCTGGAAGATTTCATACCGGCAGATTATTTCAAGTTTCGGTGACATTTAAAGCAAATATGGTGGCAATTAATTATATTTAATTAATTATCAATAAATTACTATAAACTGTTGTGAGTCCGTTATTAGCCCGAAAACAGGTATTTTGGAAATCCTGTCGAACTGTCATGCCGTAAAACCCCTTCCTGTCTTATTGAATAGATGGCACTAGCTTGGATAGCAAGGTGAAATTTCGTTCCAAAAGTTTAGGGGTCGTGTTTTTTTATTCAACTAGCAATTTATCCAATAGGCATATTCAACAGTAGCAATTTAAAAGTAAAATAATTTTTCTGCTATCACCTATGATGCCAGATAGTAAAAATTAAGTAAAAAAAAGTTTTTTAACTGAAAGCAAGGAGCGACATTAAAACTTAAAACGAACAAAAATTATTCTGTATATGAAAGGGGCTGTCTCCTCCTCAAAGCCTCGTTCTTTACGCAAACGTGAAAGTTTTTAAAAAAAAAACTTCTTTTTTTATTCAATTTTCGAATGTTTTTGAATTAATGCAGGTTTTGAATTTGGCTCACCGAACATGAATAATTAAAACGAAATTTAAGTTTTAATGTTACTTCTTACTTTCAGATAAAAAAACTTATATTTTATTTAATTTCTGATCATTGTTTAAATAACGTCGGAAAATCCAGCTCCCCCTCCATGTAAAATTCCCTTCCCCATTTCTCCATGGAAAGATTCTCCAACGTAACTAGAATTAGCAATGTTTGCGGAACTAATTTTGTAAGGCATAGTAACAAAACGGCCGAAGAGGTCGAAACTATTTTTATGAAAATGAGTGTCACAAGTTGAGCAAAATTTTTGTTGAGAAAAGGTTTTTTTTTTTTTTTTTTTTTTTTTTTTTTTTTTTTTTTTTTTTTTTTTTTTTTTTTTCTTCCAGGGATGATCGTATCGACCCAGTGATCCTAGGATATCGCGAGAGGGCTCATTCTAATGGAAATGAAAAGTCCTAGAGCCCTTTTTAAGTGACCAAAAAAAATTGGAGGGTACCTAGGCCTGGATCAAAATTTTGAGATAGCCATTTGTTCAGCATAGTCGAAAAACATATTAAGATGTCTTTGGGGACGACTTAATACCCCATAGTTCCCGGGGGGGGGGCTGCAAGTTACAAACTTTGACCAGTGTATACATACAGTAGTGGTTATTGGGAAGTGTACAGACATTCCCAGGGATTTTTTTGCTGAGGAGGGGTTGAGAAGAGGGGGCTACGTTGAAGGATCTTTACTTGGAGGAATTTGTCATGGGGGAAGAGAAATTCTATGAAGGGGGCACAGGATTTTCTAGCATCATTTAAACAATGAAAAAATAAATATGAAAAAGTTTTTCAACTAAAAGTAAGGAGCAGCATTAAAACTTAAAACGAACAGAAAGTATTACACATATGATGAGTTCATCTTCTCCTAAATACCTCGCTCTTTCCGCTAAAGTACTTTTAGTAATTTCAACTATTTATTCTACGGCCTTTGTGACTCGGGGTCATTCTTAAAGAATTGGGAAAAAATTTAAGCTTTAGTGTAAAGAGCGAGGTATTGACGAGGGGGAAAACCCCCTCATACATGTAATAAAAATATACAAATATAGAAGTTCGTTACGTAAGTTAATTCGTAATTTACGTACATTTATTACTAAAAAATCGTTTGTAAGAAAAAACTAAAAAGTTCTAGTTGCTTTTGTAAGTTACCAAAAATTGGAGGGCAACTAGGCCTCCTCCCCCACCCCTTTTTTATCAAAATCGTCCGAAAAAAAATATGAGAAAGCCATTTAGACAAAATTAATATGCAAATTTCGTTTTAATTATTCATGTGCGGTGAGCCAAAATCAAAACATGCATTAATTTAAAAACGTTCAGCTAAATAAGAAAAAAAAGTTTTTTGAACTGCAAATAAGGAGCGACATTAAAACTTAAAACGAACAGAAATTATTCATTGTATGAAAGGGTTTGTCCCCTCCTCAACGCCTCACTCTTTACACTAAAGTTCTTTATTGTTTTAAAAAGTAGAGTTGTGAAAAAGAGTCAAAATTTAGCGTAGAGAGCGGGGCGTTGTGGAGGGGAGAACCCCTTTCATATACGGAATAATTTATGTTCTTTTTAAGTTTTAATGTCGCTCCTTACTTGCAGTTAAAAAAAACATTTTTTTATTTCATAAATGCTAAGATTGACTGGAAAATAACACAAACAAATTATAAAATTATAAATTATAAACAAACTTTAGCATAAAGAGCGAGGTATAGAAGAGGGGACTAACTTCCTCATATACGTAATATATGAATGCCTCGTTCTTTACGTTAAAGCCAATGCCAATGCCTCGTTCTTTACGTTAAAGTTCGAATTTTGCTCCAATTCTTTAAGAATAACCCCTGAATCACAAAGGCAGTATAATTCGAATAAATAGTTCTTTTAAAATTACTAAGAATACTTTAGTGTAAACAGCGAGGTATTGATGAGGAGACGAACCCCCTCATATACTTAATAATTTCTTTTCGTTTTGAGTTTTAATGTTGCTCCTTATTTTCAGTTGAAAAAAAAAATGTTTTTTTAATTTAATTTCTGATCTTTTTTTAAAACATGCTGGGATATCTGGTGCTACCTTCATAGAAATCATCTACCCCCACGAAAAATTCCTCCATGGAAAGATCCTCCCACGTAATCCAATCCCCCTCAACCGAAAAAATTCCCCGTGAAAACGTTTGTTTACATACCAATAACGAATAACATACGTAAACAATGGGCAAATTTCATAGCTTGCAGCCCTTCCCTTTGGGACTGTTAGGGATTAAGTCGTCCTCAAAAACATAGTTATTAGATATTTCGATTATGCTGAACAAAATGGATATCTCAAAATTTTTATCCGGTGACTTTGGGAAAAAATGAGTGTGGGAGGGGGCCTAGTTGCCCTCCAATTTTTTGTCCCTTAAAAAGACCACTAGTAATTTTAATTTTCGTTTGAATGAACCCTCTCACGAAATTCTAGGACCACTGGGTCGATACGATCACCCCAGGGAAAAAAAAAAAAAATAAACACGCAACCGTGATTTTTCTTCTGGCAAAAAATCCGAAATTTAACATTTGTGCAGATAAGAGCTTGAAACCTCTGCCGTAGGTTTCTCTGATGCACTGAATCTGATGGTGTGATTTTCATTGAGATTATATGACTTTTAGTGGGTGTTTCCCCCTTTTTTGAAAATAAGGCAAATTTTCTCAGGCTCGTCACTTTTGACGGGTAGGACCAAACTTGATGAAACGACCACTTATATTTTTAATCTTTTATATTATATATTTAATCTTTTAATCCTTATATATTTAAAATCAGCATAAAAATCCGACTCTTTTGATGTATCTATTAGTATCTAAACTCCGTTTTTTAGAGTTTTGGTTACTGTTGTGCCGGGTCGCTCCTTACTTACGGTTCGTTACCACGAACCGTTTGGTCAGTCATTATTTTTGACAATTTACTCTCTTTGTGAAGTCTGACAACTTTTTCAAAACTTAATTAAAATTCTTTACAAGCACTTCATTTTTTTATACGGACACTGCTTATGACACTCTGCTCCTTACTAAACAAAATATTTATAAAAATTTTAAAGTATATTTAATAAAATTATTATTGATTTCGAGCTTTCTGATTAAGCTATTTACCGAAACAAGTTTGTAGATCAACTGAATATTTGATCACTCATCCAAAAAAAGGATCGCTCAGAAAATATTAAGTTTCTAATAACTGTATAAAACTTTATTTTAAAAGTTTAAAAGTATACATAATAAAAGCATTATTCATTTCAAGCTAGCTCACCTTAATTAGGTTGTCTACCTAAATAATTTTTAGGATCAATTTGAATTTATTGGAAAGGGATCGGTCAGTAAATGATATTAATAATAATGATATAAAAATAATAGTCATTGTAGTATAATAATATACAACTTTTTTTTCAAATTTTAAAGTAATGAAACAAAACTATTAATCATTTCAAACTTTCTAATTAGATGCTATTTATCCAAACAAGTTTGGATATCTATTCAACATTTGTGGGTGAAAGGATCGCTCAGAAAAAAAAATGCTAATTATTATTATATAAAAATAAATAAATAGTGCTGCATGATAATATACAGCATGTTTTTCGAAGTTTGAAAGTATGTTAAATAAAATTATTATGCATTTCAAGCTTTCTACCTAGGCAGGTTTTTTTTTTTACCCAAACAGGTTTGAGGATAGCTCAGAAAAAATTATTACCAAGACCGTATCCAGGGGGGGGGGGGGGGTACCGTATTTGAACTCAGACTCTGAAAAAAAATTGTCTGACACATAACAAATTTGTCCGGCATATAAACAAAATTTGATGTGTTTTGTAAAGTTTCTTTTTATAAAACACCACCCAAAAAAAAAATAACCCAGGACCAAAATTCTGGATATACCTTTGAATGTTAATAACAACTTTACAAAAACAGTGAATAATGCCGTATAATAATATAGACATTATTGTTTTTGAGCTTTCTTATTGCACTATTTAGCAAAATAATTAAGGATATAATATCAGAAAAAGAAAAAGAACATAGCTATTCATACCTCTACTCGATGGGCTCCCTTTAAATTTTCTGTGGATAGACGACATTTCTGAATAATTATTTTCTACACTGCCTGCTGCTCCTGAACCAGAACGAAGGTAATAAGAATCTGTTAATAAAAAAATAATAAGAATCTATCTTCAAATTTTAGCAAAAAAACGAAAAGATAAAATTATTAAATTAAAGAAAGTCAATAAGAAAAACATAAGTAATAAACCTATATTTATCACAAATATCTGCCGCCTACCATCAGGACACAAAGTAGCCTATATACAAGTCAAATCCAAAATCAAATCTACTGTCTTTTTTCGGGGGAGGGGTGGGGTAGGGGGATACTGATAGATGGTTCACTCCTAACATCGTTCTCGCAGCAATCCGAAATAAGTTGATAATGTGTAGTTAAATAATAGTTATGGAGATTAAAAACTTCCAGGATATTTATTTGAAGTGAGTAAGTAAGCAAACATCATTTGTAGTCCAGATCATATTTGTATGTCCAGGTAGCTGGTACCTTACATTTTTGTAAAACGCGGATAAACAGTCTTCGGTCCGTTTCCAGGTCTCTTAACCCCTCCCTCTTTCATAATAATTCTTTGACCCAAAGAATGATGCCACAAAGTTTTGAGCCAATCTAATACCTCTATATAGAAGAGTCCCTTTTTTCCATTACAAAACATGTGTGTGCGTAACTAATAATTTGCGTTGTTTACAGACCTTGCCCCTGGGACTGTGGGATTCATGCCATCTTTGGAAGCATATTTATTGGACCTTCTGAATATTCCGAACACAACTACTAGCTCAAAATTTTGATAGGATGTTTGGGGAGGGGGACGATTGATATGGGGGTAATGGGTGGAAAAATTTCGTTGAAAGAGACTAGTTGCCCTCCAATCATTTTCGACTCTGAAAAAGGCGTTAGAACTTCAACTCCCAATCAAATTAGCCCCCTTTTAAGTTTCTATGACCATTCCTTTCATACAGGTGGCCATTGAAAAAACAATAATAATAATACATTGAAGGCATACGACTTTATTTAGGCAGTGCACTAGACGAGATAGCATATTTAATGCATATTCGACAATTAGATAGTTCCTTAGACCCCACTGGCTAGTAATGACAAAACAAAAATCATAAGATAAAACGACAACAATCATAGCCAGCAAAACAAGAATACAAAGCAAATATTCCGGTCAAGACCTCCGCTGAACCGTCCTCATTTGCGACTTGGAGCGTTACATCGTGAGAAGGCAACTATCGTATTAACATTTCACATTTTGACAATTCACACGTTTTGAACTGGAGTCATTACGAATTTCAGAAACTCATCTCCCAAAATTCTAACTTCCTGGTACTACTAAAATTCAGACAATGAATTTTACTAGCAATTACAGGAAAAAATAGACAGGATCCCAGGTAGAAATATCGTTTTTTATGGGGTGTTGATGCCCAGGTTGATAGGAAAAGTGACAGAGGGTATATTAGTCTAACTAGATTTGGTGTAGGAGAGGAAAATAGCAAGGGGCAGAACGCTAATTAAGAATTCGCACCGGGCACAAGAGAGGCGAGAACCGCCATTGGAGTAATTTTACATTTGTAGGTACAACAGATGTAACAACAGGTAAGAGCAAAAAATGGCTTAACTTACGCGTACTGCAGTTAGATAAGACACTGCTCGACCGACTCAGGTTACCGTCTTCAGATCTATTTAAGCTGTCATCCTGGGAAGCAGACACCCGACCTCGGGTCATATTTGGTGGTGGAATTATCCGATCGGGCGTAACTTGCTGTCGGTAACTTCTACTTTTAGCGTATGTGTAGCCGGTTTTCGTGAGAGTGCTGGAAAAAAAAATTAGACTAGAGCTTAAGATTAAATTGCATATAGTAACAACAAAGTCGGATATAATGCCAAATCGATCAACCAGAATAAAACTTAAAAAAATAAAATTTAGGGAGTTGGGTCTAAAGCAACCTTCCCTTTCTGTAGGCACCTGTGTCTTATCCAAGAAATTCCATTTTAGCCTGAAATGTAGGCGTTTTTGTATTTTTTACCTCTTTTCCATTTTTAGCGTCGGCTCTAAAATAGTCAAAATAGAGAGTTTAATAGGAAATAGTAAGTTTTTAGACGAAATTTATTACCTGTCTAACCAAACTGAGTCGAAGTTCAGGTCACAAAAGCTCATTCCCTCCAAGAGAAGGGAATTCACTTCAACTGTAGTTCCTAGGAAATTATTGTGAATTGGCTCTTATTTTTCCGAAACAATGGTATATTCTACAAGGATCAAGGATAAATAATTACTTTAAAAAGACAAGAAGTATTTTTTCTAACGATAGCCTATGTCTTCCTTGACAATAAATGCATTACTTCAGTAAACAGACTAATAAGCCATTTTCTAGATAAGTTACAGGGCATACACGGTCTATTTGACACATAAAGCCCAATCCAGAAATGTGAAATTTTTTTTTGAAATTTTTAAAGTGACTAATCTTTTCTAAATTGAACAAAAATAGCATGGGAATCACGCAAGAGGAAGCTCAAATTCGCCTTAGACTAAGAAAGCGAAGACCGTCTAGAGTAATCCAGTAAAATCATAAAGTAAAATGCACAAACATACTATATTATTCTTTTTTCAGCTTAGTTATACTTTTGTTTTATTTTGGGCCAAAGATAAAAATAAACCATTTATTACAAAACATTGCAATCAGCATTACCTTTATTACAAGCAAAAAGCTTGTATTTAACCCAAGCACTAACCATTGTATAATTATATTATATTATAGCAATCTATTGTATATTATATTAATTAATACACATATTAATATATCTATTAATATATACATAAAATATATTAATACATATTAACAATATGTTAGATTAACTTAATGATAGACATTATTACATTATATCATAGTTTATATAATTATGTGTGTATAATTATATTTAATCAAATTAAATTATATCCTATCAATTATAAGTAATAACCATTGTATAGTCAATTGTATAATCATTGCATAATATTTTAAAATCCAATAGTTTTGCTTAAAAACAAAAGAATGTGTCTACTTTCAGAGAACACCACGTAGAATCTAAATATAAGGTCTCCATACGAATTAACTCGCAAATTCCAAAACACAAATTCTAACCTCGGCTAAATCCAGCTCCCACCAAATTCAATCCACCAATATACCTCCCCGATCTTTTTATTATTTTAAGAAATTACACCGTTTTTAAGAGAGCGGGACAGTACCTTCCCCCAAAAAATATACGATTTTACTAAAAGCTGGAACGTGTTTGTAAACAAAGGAGAAGAGGTTTCTAGCTCCTATCAAAACAATAAAAACTTCGAAGTTCTCCCGAAAAGGACGGTCACAGACAAGTTTTGTCTGTTCATATTTTTTTTTTCGCGGGGAATCATATCAAACCAGAGATCCTAGAATATCAGGAGAATGCTCGCTCAGCCAAAATTTTAAGATAATTTACCTTATGAAGTAAGCGAAAAAAAGATTACGCTACAGCAAAGTGTCAATTTTTTCCATTTTGGACCGCAAAAAGAAAATGTTTGTCATTCGACAAATTGACAACCTACTCATATGGTACATTCACCCTGACTAGTTTCAATGAGGCTCAAGGGCTCGAGCCTCAGATGATTTTTCAGTAGGGACCAATTTGAAAATAAGAAGTGTATTAGTATCCTCATTTTTTCCTAAAATTTTCCTAAAAGATCTTTTGGACAATATTAGAAGAGAAATTCCTCCATGAACAACAATGATTCAAAATTATCCTGAGCCAAATGCAAAGTTGTACATTTTATCCAAAAACGCAGAAAACTAAGTTTTATTATCCGGGATGAGGAGACAGAAGACTCCTCACCTGAAAAACTTGACCTGGGCTCCGTGCCTATTCCTTTTTTACAAAGTAGAGCCAATGCAAACGAAAGTGGCAGCCTCACAGCATTTTCTTTTGGTTGTGGAAGCCCAAACCTCGATTAAGCATCCATGGGTTCGGTTTCCTGAACTTTATTTTTCGATGCTGAACTAAGCGTGTCAGTTGAAATTTAGTCAGAGTGAGGCAGGGGCAGGAAAAATTAAAAAACTGATAAACATTAAACTTATATAAAAATATGTACAATTATGGAGGAAACAGTGAAAATCAACGGATTTCGGGCAAGTATCAGAGTTAAAGAACTGTACATATCTTTTGCAGGCATTCCACAGCAACTCCTGCACGGAATTTACTGCGAACTGAGTTTTATTTTGGTTTGGTTTCGCTGTCCATAATTTTGTGAAGTTGAATTCAATGACGAAGATTAGGGGAGTGGGGGTCATGTAAAGAGGTCATTTTCCTATTCTTTTCCCTAAAATTTACTCCTCCGATCCCCTAGATTTCAAAAAATAACTTTGTCTTGTATTTTCATTGAAAATTAATTTTTCACATTTCCATTAAAAAAAAGCTAAAATATCCCCCTCTCCCCTATATTTTGAGAAATTAATTCCCCTCCCCTACATTCCCTTAAATTTGCGCCATTGGCTGAACTTCCTTTTATTCAATATTTAAATACAAATTATACATACTTATTTTTGTATATTACTAATATTATGCTATTATATTTACGAATAAAATATTTATGATAATATGAAGCAACTTAAATTAAAATTCAGGAGAACAAGACATTTTCCGCAAAAGATCAGTGTTATCAAGCAAGAGCGATTGACCTTAAGTATTTTATTGTAGTAGGAAAACTAAACTGAAGAATTTAACTTTGTAAAACCAAAGTTAGCCTAATCAAACCTTTAATTATGACAATATTTCATAAAACTAGCAACTTGATATGGACACATGAAATTAACTTTTGAGTATGCAATTCGCACGAATTGTGAGGTGATAATATTTGGGAATATCAAAGTTTTTGGAGTTTTTACGTTAATACTACTGTTGTTATATAAGCCCCGTCATTTATATGACAAAAACGATTTATGAGTTGAAGATTTTGTCCTTTCCATGTTTCAGAGGACATTAACGGGGATTGGCCATGCCTATTTGTGGTACAAATCGGGCTAGGACGTGGATAACAAGTTCCGAGGCGGGGCCTCAGGGACATTTTTCTAGTGGGCATCAAATGCTCTTTATTGCCCTGCTGTTACAGCATTATAAATCTTTCCCTATAAAAATATGGAGCTTATTATCTTATAATCTTCAATTTTCTCCTTAACTGAGCCACGTGGCATGGTATTGTTGGACCTTACCCTTGGGATTTTGACATCCCTACCCATATTTCTACGCGCTTGAGACTAAGGACATGAAACCCTATCTCGAGGTGTACTGATTCAATATTATACCGGCCGCTAATAATAAGGAATAGTGGAAATTATTTTATATTAGATCCCTTGGGCATTATACTAGCAGCTAATAATAAGGAATAGTGGAAATTATTTTATACTGAATCCCTTGGGGATCCAGTAAACTCGGAAGTCAACAACTATATTACATTTCAAAGTACTCCAATTACAGGGATGTTCGACCAAAGTGTTTCAATCCAGCTAATTGGACCTCGAACCTCGTGCGCTGTTTAAAAATCCGTTTAGATTTTTAGGTATCGGCAGGTTAAGGGTCCTACCATAGTTTGTTAATGATTATGTTAGGGTCTAATTGATATTTTTGTTTCAGAAGTTTCTCAAACTAAGTCCACTTTTTACATTTACCGATTTAGTATCATTTCATTCATATTATTTTATCAAACAATTTATTAGATCACAATTTAAAAGATGAACTACAAATAATTTTACGCTGTTGACATTAAACATAAAAACAGAGATTACTTTCCTATATTATTGTGTTAAATTCCATTAGTTTCATTGATTTAATTATTAATTTCATGAAATTTATTTCATTATTCCTTAAATGTGGGTCAGAGGACAGGCAAATAAATCGCCATTTTACCCGTTGTTGCATTAACCTGTTGTTTTATGTCAAACTTTGAGCCATTAAGAAAAAACCCAAACTTGACTTTTGTTTATGAAATTTTAAGTAATTAAAAAGAAGGAAAGGTTTCAAGTTACAACACTCAGTTAAAGCAAGCTCTTTATTTCTATTGAGTCACAGCACTACGTTCAATTTTAACGTCGTAGGTTCATCTCAAAGAATTGAGATACATATAATAGAAAAGAATTATATCATATATTTAACGTTTGGAAATTAATTTGAACACAAAGTAAATTGTTCTTGATTGTTCATACCCTAACTACCAATTTATTTTATATGTTCAAAGTATGTTTTGAAGTCTAAGTTACAAGATACGTTTCAAAGTTAAGTTAGTTTCAAGTTTAAGATATTTTAGCGGACTCTGACTGAACTTATTACGACAAAACTGACAAGTAAAGACAAACCCAGTTGACTATACTCATCTGAAAAGTTAACCGGAATTTCAATATTATATATTGTAATTAAGTGCAATTACTTACTAATTAACTAATTACTGAACGCCATTTGGACAGCGGCACTAATTTAACGCGATTAATTAAAAAATAAAATAAATGGTCAAGAGGCTTAAGTCTAGTGGCAAGGCCATATCCGGAATTTTTGTTCGGGGGGGGGGGGAGGTTCCGGGGTGTTTACAAAAAAAAAAATTGTGAATACGAATTTTTGATACAATTTTACGAGTCAGACGAAGATTTCGGTCGAGAAGGGTCAAATACCCTAGCTCCCTGGATACAGCCTTGTCTAGTGGTCAAAATATCCCTCTCTATATGCCTATGTTGCTCCTTTTATACCAAAAATTCACAGTTTTAAAATAAAAAAAAGCAGATGATTTAAAAAATCTTGCAGGTGCATAAAACCTTTAAGCAAAGGTTCCAACAGGAAAGATTTACCAGATAGATTGATGCAAAAACAATTTTCTAACTAGAAAAAAATTGCAGCCTATTGAGCTTTGAAGCACAAAAAGAAAATAATAAAAATAGGTCTCAACAAGTGTTTTCAAATGTAATTCAGTAAATACCAATTATTAATTGAACGCCAAATAAAAATGAGAACCCATTCTAAGCTAAAAAGTATATTTGGATTGTAAGGTTTTGAACTAGTGATTATTAAGGTCGAAACTTTAAAAGAAAGACATAGCAGCTGCCGAATCTCAGGATGGCCAGATTTCCAGATTTCCTGGTATTATTTAAAACTGATCAGAAATCAATTAAAAGAAAAAAAAAGTTTTTTCGACTGAAAGTAAAGAGTAACATTAAAACTTAAAACCAACAGAAATTATTACGTATATGTGGAGGGTTTCCCCTTCCTCAATACCTTGGTCTTTACACTAAAGTTTTTTTTAGAAAAAAAACATGTATTATTCTAAATAAACAGCTCTTGCGTTTCAGGATTCATTCTTAAATTATCAAGGAGGCACACTCGTGCCTGTTTAAAGAGGCGAACCACGACAATGTTAACCGTTCCAGTGGTCGCAGAGGGATGGGGAGGGATGCATTTCGTAGCCCGAGCTCCAACTAAGAAACCTACCAAATTTCATCCCCCTCCGACTTTTCCTTCATGGGGAAAATCTGGCCGAAAATTTCGACCCCCCAACACCCCCCCCCCCCCCTTTAACGTTTTCCGATCGGGCTGAAATTCACAAGTTAAGGTCCCCTAGGGCCCAGGAGCTTATCCGCGAAATTTCAGCTCGATCCGATAACTCCTTCCCTGTTTTCCAGAAACCACGCATAGCCACTTAATGTTCATGTTCTCCTTTTGTTTTTGTTTTTCGCCACGCCTACAAGTCACAGCCGACATCGGATCTGGGTGTACGAAGACTCATTCGACGCGGAATTCTCCGAGTAATTTTGCTTGAAAGTTTCGTCGGAAAATCTTAACCCCCCGATTTTCTAGCTTAGAAAAACCCCATTTCCCCATAAGAGCCCATGTTAAGTTTTTTGTTGTTAGAAGTTACGAATTTCAACATTCAAGTACATCAAAATGATCAGCTCGACATGGTGAGACTTACTTAAAGCTTCAAAAAATTCTGTCTTAATCCGTAAAATTTTTATTTGAGAAAAATGACAAAAACCCTTTTTTTTTCTGCCACGCCTACAGGTCACAGCCGACATCGGATCTGGGTGTACGAAGACTCATTCGACGCGAAATTCTCCGAGTAATTTTCCTGGAAAGTTTCGTCGGAAAATCTTTACCCCCCGATTTTCTAGCTTAGAAATTAATTTTTGAAATTCTTAAAAGTTATTTAAAAGTTATATTTATACACATGCAGGTATTTCGACTTCAAACATGCCCGGTTAGCTCAGTCGGTAGAGCGTGGGACTTTTAATCCTAAGGTCAAAGATTCAAGTCCCTTATCGGGCGGTTTTTTTTTCACAAAATATGAAAAAAACTTCGTTTTCTTAAAGAGTTAAAGAGGCTGCGTCCCAAAGTCGAACCTTAAAACGTACAGGAATTAGGAGAGGCAGTCCTAATTCCTGTACGAGGAGTACAGGAATTATTAAATTACATCCACCATGGATTGTAGAAAAACGTACAGAAATAATATGAAAAAACTTCGTTTTCTTAAAGACTTAAAGAGGCTGCGTCCCAAAGTCGAACCTTAAAACGTACAGGAATAAGGAGAGGCAGGGGGTTAGGGGGGCGGCAGCCCCCCACAACAAAAAACCTGTACAAAAGAGTCTTTAAAAGCGGGGAGTTTGGGGGGCGGCAGCCCCCCAACTGCCTCTCCTAATTCCTGTACGTTTTAAGGTTCGACTTTGGGACGCAGCCTCTTTAACTCTTTAAGAAAACGAAGTTTTTTTCATATTATTGCAACAAAAAGTCAATAGTGTGCCTGTTGTCAGCTATTTTACTACCTATATACCACGCCCTCCCCCTGATACATGAAGCTTTTCAAATTTCTCAATATTTTGTTACGCTTTCGGCAAATTTGACTATTTCTGTGCTTTTCTTTCAAAATTTTTTATTTCTCCAAAAAGAAATTAGTCGTGTAAAGCACCAATTAAAGTGATTCAGTCACCAAATTATTTTTCTTTATTCTTTGCTCTTTTAAATTCAATCAATTTGGCATTTGGATCGCTCCTAATAAAAATCGTTTTAGTATCTTCTTTTTTTGAGGTGAAGTGTCAACAACTGACAACAAAAAACAAAATTTTACACGAAAAATCGTTGCAGATACGTGGAGTAATTAGTTAGAAGCTGTTTTTCTTTTCCAAAAAGGAATAAATTCGTCCCATATAACAGTTTGTAAAACCGGAAGAAAGGTGTAGACAGCAAAGGCGCAGATGTTAATGACTTTAAGCTAGGACAAATATCATGAATCTATTAACATACTTTTCCTTTCCTGTCCCTCTTATAGAATGGCAATTAGAGCAAAGAAAATCTTTTACACTTCTTAAATCTTCTCAGACTTAATAAAAAAAGAAATGAAAAATATTTACACGACGGACAGATCATCGCTGTCACGCCTTGGAGCCACAAAATCCCCCCGCAGAAAATTTCCCCATGCGTAAAATTCAACAGCCACAGAGAAAGTACAAAGTAGGTACCTCAAATTGTCTATCAAATGTCCTAAAGGGTAACAACGGACCAGATAACAAATTTAGTTTTAGGACAGGGGGCTGCATTCACTTACGACTTGTAAAAAAAGACTATAAGTCTCAATTTCTGATCAAATGAGGGTCTTCTGAAATTTCCTATACGGAGCATCCTATACGGAACAAATCATAATAATTTTGTAATTTAATGTTAATCCTTACTTTCGTAATAACACCGTAGACCAGAAATATTCTCAGGTATCAGGAGGGATTAAATATCAATTTCTAGCTTCACCCCTCCCCTGCACCTTCTTTAGAACTAAATCTGTATTTACTTGAAGGCTCGACGAGAATTTAGGGTGTTTTGACACTAAAATGCACCCTTTGAGGCATCTGCCTCCGCCCCCAACAGTAATGCAAATAGAGAACCCTACTGTAGAGGTTTAAATCTCTCATTTGCAAATGTTTGTTGTTTTTTTTTTACCAAAAAAAGATCAAGGATGTGTGATCATTTTCCAGAAATTAAAAACAGCTCTAGGACAGGGGGACTGGTTGGTTTTCCTATCAGTTTCGATTTAAAAAAAATGACTAGAAATTTCAATTTCCGACCACCCTTCCCAGAAAAACCTTATGCCTTAACAACGGGCATTTTCATACTCTACAGCCCTTTCCCCAGGGGCTGAAAAGGGGGTTGTCAAACCTGGAAGCATCGTTATTTGACCTTTGGACTATTGTGAACGAAATGACTATCTCAAAATTTTGATTGGATGTGTTTGGGGAAAAAATAATGTGGGTGGTAGTTTGTTGACCTTCAATCACTTGTGACTCTTAAAAAGAGCACTAGAACTTCTAATTTGCAATCGAATGAACCCCACCGAAGTTTTTACAACCACCCCTTTCATATGAAGCACCTCTGTGGAAAAAATAAATAAATAAATAATAATACATTGAACCCTTATGGCTCTTTACTGTAGGCAAGGCTATAGCATTGCCTCTGACTTAAACAGGTGAGTAGAACTTTCAATTTCCCTTCTAATGAGCATTCGATATTATCCAGGGTGAATATGGGGGGTTATCCGGGGGATTTTCTGCTAGAAACTTTCCAAGGGAAAGGATCCACGGAAGGATTTTTGGGGGGGAATTTTCACCGGGGGTGTATTTTCCGGGGGAACCCCTAGACACATTACACAAAGCGGTCATATCTGAAATTTTCCACTTCTGAGATAATTGCCGAAATTATTTGCGCAGCCGTCCTCATAGGGAGGATCAGTGGGGCAATGCATGGTCAACCGTTTGTTGATCCTTCTTATTGACATTTCTCTGCTGGTCGTCCCTCTGAAAACAGCTTAGCAATTTTATTTTTTATTTGTTTTTGCAATTATCTTGCAGTGTGAAAACTTCAAATACAGCTTTTAGGCGTAACAGGGATGAGATGAGAATTTATTCACCCTGGAATTCTTGAAAAAGGAAGTGGGACAGTCAGATAAAAGGTTGCCATGAGAAGGTTAGGGTTTAAAATGAGGTTTCTCTAGAAAAACAATATAATTTTCCATTTTTTTTAATATTGTACGTCTTTTACATTAAAGTCTTCTAGGGAGGAGAGTTGACTGCACTAAAATTCGTAAGCACTATCCAAAATTTAATAGTCTCGTTTGTATATTTAGTTCATTCTCTTTGTCTATCACCCTATCCTTGAAATAGTAAATTAAAGCAATTGGCCAATACCATTTTGTTCGAAGTGAGCCATTCATTTGTTTCCGATCGGCCATGTACCACCTTTTTCAGATGAGTGGTGCATGCCACAAACTTTTAACAACGACCAAAATATTTATCTGTATTTAAGGTGTATTTTAATTAGTATGCAGATGAGTGGAGAGGGGGATATAAGTCATTTGACAATTAGATTCCAATCATCTAGTCTTCTAGGGCCGAGTGATCTAGACATACACGAATATTACAAAATTCTGAACCATTAAAAAACAAAAAAAAATTACACTATTGTGGCAAAAAAAAACATTTTTCTTTCCCTTCCCCTTCGGCTTGCATGGGTTCTATTGACCTAATTAATAGTTCATGCCTTTCTTGTCCAAGATTTTAGCGTATTTTTTTCACAATTTACATGAGGAAATTTTTTGATCAAGTGATTTTATACTGTTTACCGAATTGCACCGATTTGGCTCTTCAATGTCTGACTCTTGAGTACATCTAGGACTAATTCTGCAAATAAGTTCGACAAAACACCAAAAAATAGAAAAATTATAGGAAAACAGATGAAAACTACAGGGTAATCTAAATCGCAACCTTTTCAGGATGAGAGTACAACCTCATAGCGCTCTTCTTCCCCCCTCTGCATGCCTGCCAAGTCCAGTGTACACCGCCAAATACCCGTTTTAGAAAATACATCCTTAAAATGCAAAGGACAGTAAGAATTAGATCTGATCGTTTGAATTGGTATAGTAAAAACTTACAAAACCCCATATACGTTGAAGAGCAAGAAAAATCCCTTTTTGTCTGAGTAGCACTGATTTTCCCTATTTTCTTTTCCTTCTCCTTTTCTTTTTCTCCGCCACTAGAGGGACACTGGAATTTCATAGAGAGCTTTTTCAGGGCTTATTTGAAAGTCAATTTTTATAAATAATCGCTTTCTTATATGTATTTGACTTCATAACGCTATCACAAATGGTACACGAAAAGTGTACTTTTGGCAAGATTTTTGGAATGGAAAGGCTTGGAAGAATAAAGAAACCATCATAATCTTCATGGTTGATAGCCCTAAACCTGAGGTTTACAATCCTCCCTCTCGTATATTCCTCTCCCAGCGCCTATAATATTTTTCATAAATCCTCTTCTGACTAGTAAAACTAACAGGCTAGTGCAACATCATAGTTGTTTAAGGTGTCATTTAACAGAAATTTTATATATTTGTATTCTGTACAAGATTCGCTTGATAAAGCCGTCAAAAGTACCGTCTGGAATAAAAAAATGGCACTCTTTGGTGCCGAATCTGGAGTCGAAAGGATGGGAAGCCTGAAAAGGGTGAAATAATCTGCATGGTCGAAACGTCGAAAACTTCAAACCTCCCTTTTAAAATTCTTCCTCCTCTATACTTCCCCTTCCAGCCCACTTAATATTTTTCTTAGACCGTCTGGCTTACTAAAGGAACTAGGCCAGTTCAAGCGGCTAGGCTAATTTTAGGCTAGGCTAGTGGTGCATATTTACAAAAATATAGTGGAAGAGGCAAAATGTATTTTTAATATCTAGAGGGGATAAATTTGTTGGTTTTCGTATTTTCAATAAAAATACCATAAAAGGCGATTTTCGAATGGAACTACTCAAAAAAAAGTATTTTTCAAAATCTAGACGCGGGAGGGAAACTAAGAAACACAGGTACCCATCCCACTGAAGCCAATGGAACTAGCAGGCAACTGCAACAATGTGGAGACGTTTTAAGTAAATCGATGTTAAAAGATTGGGGCAAAAAGCCAAACTTTAGCGAAAAGAGCGATGGGTAAGGAAGCAATCCCCTTTGTATACAGAATAAATTCGGTCTTTTTAACGTTGCTCTTATTTTTTGTTGAAAAAATTGTTCTCTTTTCATTTCTGACAGTATTTCGAATTATGCCAGGAAATCCCTTCTCACCTGTGTTAGATTTCCCCCGGAAACTTTTTTCTCAAAGGAAATTCACTTCGTGCAAAATCCTCCTGCAATAATACATCCCTCCCTCCAAAAATCTGTATATTTAGCAGTAACAAATGCTGCATGTGAACAATGGGCAAACTACGTAGCATACAGCCTTTTGCCCAGGAACTATGGGTGGTCTTGTCATCCCCAAAGGCTTATTTATTGGATATTTCAACTATGTTGTACTAAATGGCTATCTACAATTTTAATCGGATTGGTCTGGAGGAAAGGGGAGGGTGCTAAAATACACTCCAGTCTTTTTGATCATTTAAAAGGACACTAGAACTTTTGATTTCCGATCAAATGAGCCCTCTCTCTATCTTCTTAGATCAGACGTTTGACAACATCGTAGCTGGGACACCCCCAACCCCGCCGCTAATGGTCAAATTTATATCCTGAATTGTATATAAGCACTGAGTTTCCTGTAAATCATTCTTTTCTTCAAATTGATTCAACAATTTATCAAAACAATGGAAAATTCAGTGCACATATACAATTTAAGGCTATGCATTTGACCATTAAGTGGTAGGGGGTAAAGCTCATTTGCCAGACAAACGAAGTTTCTACTTAGATTCAGGATGAAATTCTAATCGTAAATGTGTGTCTATTTCTTAGCTATCTCAGTATTCAGTTATCGGCAAAATTACCTTTTCTTTTATGTAAAGGTATCAAACAGTTCGTGGTAACGAACTATAAGCAAGGAACGACCCGGTTCAATAGTAATCGAAACTCTAAAAAACGGGAACTTGGATACCAATAGATAAATCAAAAGAATAGACTTATTATGCTGATTCCAAATATATAAGTTGCATTAAGTTTAGCCTTGTCCATCAAAGCTACAAACATGAGAAAATGCGTCCGTTTTTCGAAAAAAGGGAAAAGAACCCCTAGAAGCCATATAATTTTAATGAAAATCACACCATCAAATTCAGCGTATCAAAGAACCCCTAAGCAGAGGTTTCAAGCTCCTATCAGCAAAAATGTGGAATTTAGTAATTTTTGCCAGAAGAAAGATTACGGATTCATTTGTTTATTGTTTGTTTGTTTTCCCCAGGGTGATTTTATCGACCCAGTGGGCCTAGACCGTCGGGAGAGAGCTCATTCTAACAAAAATGAAAGTTCTAGTGCCTTCTTTGAGTGATCAAAAAATTGCAGGGCAGCTAGTCCCCCTCCCACACCACTTTTTTCCCAAAATCGTCCGATCAAAATTTTAAGATGGCAATTTTGTTCAGCATAGTTGAAAGGCCCAATAACTATGTCTTTAGAGATAGCATGACTCCCTTAAGCCCCTGGGCAAGCTTTTTCAGTTATAAATTTTGCTCATTGTTTACGTATAGTGGAAGGATGCATACATTTTTCAGGTAAAGAGGTGAGGATGAATTTTCTGCAGGGGGTATTTTGCACGGGGAGAATTTTCCATGGAGAGGGAAGCTTCCAAGGGGTAAACCGTTTAGGGGATTGCACTGGATGAATTTGACAGAATTTCTACACGAAATGTCTCCGATTCCTCTCCTTACCAATAGTTACAGTTTGCAAACATACCTTGCATCAAATTTTTGGCATTCTGGATACTTGAGCCTAATTTTACAAACCTCAATTCCTCCCACTGATAAAACCTCTGGTATCCTTGGAAATATTCACCCTATCCACCCGTATGCACTCAAATACCATATTGTTCCTTGAGCATAATTTTTTTTTAACTGTACAAGCACCTTGGCCTTGCAGCCCTGGGCTATACTAATGACCTGCCCCTTTCAAAGTTAGATATGATTTGCAACTTAGGCTACTGTAGGCAGAATTTTTAGATAAAAGGTGTACACAAGGTATAATCCTTAGGGGGAAATCCAAGGATTTTACCCAGATGGCTAGGATCGTGAAAACCCAGAGGATCTTTGGAAAAATCTTGGGGATCTCCCCCCTTCTGTCTGTCTGCAACTATGCCCATGACTGTACAAAGACACTCTCAGACTCACTGAGACATGATGTATGTAATGTTATTAGATTCAAAATAAAGCTGGTAGCAAATTTTAACGGAGAGAAGCTTTCGGTTGTAAAATTTTGTTTAAAAGCTATATGGGTGTTATCAGGTGTTATCAGGTGTTATGGTGGGTTAGGTGTTATCTGGTTGTCCGGGTGTTATCTCGAAAAGAATGTGAGGTGTTTATGTCCCATTTCATTCAATCCCCTTAATATTTTGCTCCTAAAATCTTTTGTGATATGCCCTAGGGAATCAGAGAACAGATTCGCTCTTCCAGATATGGACCTAGTAACATAGATTATAAAAATACAAACGCTTTTGGAGGTATACAACATACTACTCTAAAATAAAGCCTAAATTTTTGGCTTAATCTAGATACCTGAATTACCATATTTATTGTTGATAAGAAAAATTTATACCGACATTTTTTTTTTTTAATGGTTTGGCAAACGTCGTATTTTTTGACAATTTTTAGTTCCTTGAAAAAGCAAAATTTCATTTCCCGCGATTTTATCTTTAATATCCCTTTGGTGCATCTAGTTTCATAAAAAAGGGGAAGGAATGTGAGCACTATGGGTGGAATGAAAGATAATGATGGCAGAGTCTTAGACGTTGTAAATGAACTTTTACAATTGATAATTAGTATAAATTTAAGTTTTAAAGCTATCTGAAATACAAGAAAAACATAAATAATTTGTTCCATTTACAACTAGAATCATATGAAACTTCGACATCGTTTAATGTTCCATAGTAGCGATTTTCCATAATTACCAATCCTTGTTTCAAAAATTAAGTCTTTGAGCACCTCCAATTTAAGCCTGATTTTGACCTTGCTTTGGTTTGCATCATCATTCTATCCTCTTCAACTTTTGCTGTCAAGTCCCTATTTGACCTCTTTTGATGTTGATGGTCAGGTCTGAATTGATAAAAGTATAAAGACGTCCTTTGTTAATACTTTTTTCTGTATATGTTGTCTTTGTAGCTAGCTTCTTTTTTGGAATGGCTCCATAAGAGCTGTCCTCTGTTTTGCATCTTAGACATGCCGTTCCGCTAACTTCAAGATGCGGGGATTTTCTAGTGATTAATGAAAAATAAAAGTTTTCCGGGTGAAACTAAAGAACCAAGTTCAAACTTTAACACTGCTTCGCGTTTTATGCAACATATTTTAAAGTAAACTGTTTCAAATAAACCGGCTCATGATATTTCCCTGTATTTGTAGAATCCGGAAAAACTAGGGCTTTACTGAAAACTTGACTTTCTTGAGTTTTTTAGAATTAAAAGCGTGTCGTAAAATTTGTCAATTTAAACGGCCATTAAAAGATGATTAAGAGCTTTATGAATTATTCTTTTATTTTCAGCAGACCGCAAAAGGGTTTTTCTACTTCTAATCCTGTTTTGTCGCCTTGGTTAGTTTTTGTCGGTTCTGCAAATATAGCATTTATTACGAACCAATTAATTTGAAACAATTTTTCAAAAATATTGTTCGTAAAATAGGAAGTTGTGTTTAAGCTTCAACTTCGATCTTTACTTTCATCAGACAACTTTTCTTTTTTGAAATAATTTTCTGTGCGTTTTTAGATTTTAAAAATATCGAAAATAATTCTTGGAAAAAGACCTTTTTACAACTTACGCATAGAAACTAAAGAAGACAACATGAATTTTTGCTAATATAGGGAATTAAATATAGGTTTAACTTCGCACCTCTCCTATTGCCTAAGACTCATCTGAAATTTTTCAACTAAAGAGTCCATGGAGTGTGTTACCCTTGGCCGTAAACAAAAAGTTCAATTATCTATCAATTATTATTCATATTATTCAATTTTTCATATTAATCATATTATACTATATTCATAATCATATTATAATACTCATATTATTCAATTTTTATCATATTATTCAGTATGAAATACATACACAATTCAGAGATTGAATAACAGAGACAGAGACAGAGACTGAATTCAAAGAATTTTAGATGTTTAGTTAATTACGATGTAATTAATTACGGGATGTTTAGTTAATTTACTTTACGAAAATTTGCGTTATTATTGCCGTAATTTTTCTGCTGCAGTACAGCGTAGAATTTGAACTTCTCATCAAAAAAATTATACTTTCATTATTTTAGCTTCTTTGACTTTAATATTTTAGGAGAACTGATCATTAGAAATGAATCGGAACTTGAGAGAGGACACGTATTTCGAAATAATGGCTAATCCAATATTCAAACTACGGCCTCTACGGCCCCACCGAGGAGCTGTTACCGCTAGAGTACATAGCCTTGTACAGAAAAGTCTGTTTTATATTTCAATATTTCCATGCTAGAAATTTAATACAATAAGGCAACCTGGACCTCAAAGTTTTATCACCTCTCGATGCGGCTTTTTAATACTCTTTCAAAAAGTTGGTGGTAACAAACTATTCGTAAGAAGCTACTTGGCCCGATAGTAACCAAAACTCGAAAATAAAATAGAATTTAGATAATGATTATTACATCAAAAGAAGTGACTTTTTATGCTGGTTCTAAAAATCTAAAATTCATTAAGTTTAATGATACCTCTCAAAAAGTAAGAGCGTGAGAAAATTTGTGTAATTTTCAAAAAGGGAGGAAACATCCCTGAAAAGTTAAATGATCTCAAAGAAAAGCACACCATCAATTTCAGTACATCAGAGAGCCCTACTGTAGAGGGTTCAAGCTTGTATCTAAAAAAAACGAGGAATTTCGTATTTTTTGCCAGATGCGTGTTTATTTGTTTTTATTGTTTTTTTTTTTTTTTCTTTTCAAGAGATGATTGTATTGAGCAATAGTCCTAGAAGATGGAGAGAGGGCTCATTGGACTTAAATTAAAAGTTCTAGTGCCCTTTCTAAGCGACCAAAAAGGTTGCATGGTAACTAGCCCCCCTCCTACGCCCCTTTTCCCTAAAGACATCCGATCAAATTTTTGAGATAGCTATTTGGTTCAGTATAGTTGAGAGGTCCCATAACTATACATCTGGGGAGGGCATGACTTCCCATGGCCCCAGGGGAAAGGGCAGTAAGTTATGCAATTTACCCATTTTTTACACATAGTATTTGTTATTTGGAAGCATACGGCTTTTTTTTGGGGGGGGGCTCCTTAATTTCATTGAAACAAAAATGCTTGTTTTTCGCCTAATATTAAAATAGCACGACTATTTTTTTTCTTCCTCCCGCGTGATTAGCGTTTACCGTAAAATGATAAAGAAAAAATTAGTCACGCTACTGCCAAATATAGTGAAAATATATGTAGTGGGCTATATATTGCTCAATCATTGGGGTGGGGGGGTAGAAATTACAAAGCGATTCACTCTTAGAAAAAAGTAATTATTTTTGATTGTATTAAAGTAATTCTCAGAAATATAGGGCTTCTTTCAAATGTACCCCTGGTTTAAACCTTGTCCAAAGTGTGATGTACTCTTGGTACCAGCATCTTTACCACTCCCTTTATAACACCTGTAAAAATAGTCACAAACCTTCGCATTGAGGACATAATTTCACAACACATCTGAATGAAAAGAGAATCCTCTTTCTCTCACGATGTCAGAATGTCTACTGAGACCAAATGAGATCAAAGCACATTTTCATTTCACTGAGGATCAATTGTATTTACAACGTTAAATGCTAGAATATTATTAAGGATGAAGGAAAATACACTTACAAACCTTTCTACGGGCAGGGAGGCACAGACAGAGGGAAAATTTCAGTCAAGCTTCTACAGCAGTAGAGGTTATTATTTTTATCCATATTATCAAAATTCCCCAATTTTTCTCGTCTTTTGAAGACGATTTCTGCCACTTTTTGCTGCAAACATCTTGGTCAGAACAGGCCCGAAATGCCAGCAAATGCAAATACTACCTCAGTCAATCGATTACTACTATCCAAAAGTCTGTTTCCTCGCCTTTTTGTTTTAAAACAACATGCTGATACGCAGTAGCGCCTACATCCTAAGCACATAAGCATTTTCTAATGTTCTAACAATTCTAACATATTCTAACATATTCTAACAACCATATCTACTAAGCTTCAAACTTTTGGTTTTCTTTTTCGAGGTTTTTGAATTGTCGTAATCCCTTGTTAAAATATATACAAATATTTTTGGCATCTACGAGTTTTTTGTTCTTTAAGCAATTTAATTTCTTTCCATATTGTGTCTTTTCAAAGATATTTGATTATTAAAGCAAGTCCAATTTCTAACAACGATTTACGTTAAGCTTCAACCTTTAGGTTTTCTTTTTAAAGGTTTATAAATTGCTTTAATCCTTTGGTAAAATATATACATACTTAAAAGAAAAGAAATTCGGTAATGATGTTTTTCTAACAACGATTCCAATCTGAGTCTATTCAAAGATATTTGATTATTACCGCAAGTCCGACATCTAACAACGATTACAACTAAGCTTGAAACTTTTTGTTTTCTTTTTTAAGGTTTTTGAATTGTTGTAATCCCTTGTCAAAATATATGCAATTATTTTTGCAATTACCAGTTTTTTGCTATTTAAGCAATTTAATATAAACTTCTCCATATATGAAAATCTTCAATTTTTCCACATAAGTGTGATTACTACTATCCAAAAGTCTGTTTCCTCGCCTTTTTGTTTTAAACAACATGCTGATACGCAGTAGCGCCTACATCCTAAGCACATAAGCAATCTTGAGATGAATGTTAAGACTGCAGCTAGGAATATTAGTGAAATCCCTTTTAAAAGCAAAGTTTTTAAAAGGGTTTGTACAATAATTACCTGAACGATAGATCTTATGAAAACAAAAGGAATGTAAAGATAGTGGAAAAAACATTAAAATATGAACTAAGGAGATGTGAAGTAGAGGCGATAAGATAGGAGGGAGTATCCCCTAAAATTGTACTCAATAAAATAAATAACCAAAACAAGTTTTTCAAAAGTAGGTTTTTTCTACCACTACAGTACCTTAAAATGAAACTCCATTCACATTAAGCTCTTTATTTTAAACTTACTGTACCAATTCTTATAAAAGCCAAGGACGTTCACTTTTTTGTGTTTTGTGTGTGCTTTAATCCTAAGCACATAAGCAATCGATTCAATTTAAACGGTTACTACAAACAATTATTTTGTAGTTCTTTGGTTCTTTGATTCGTTTATTCAATTTCATTAACTGAACTTCATTATTTCATTTCATTAATTGAATGAAAAACTTAATCAGTCTACGTGCACCGGCATATAATTGCACACCAACTATTACGTTAGAAGACCATGGATGTCAAATAAAGCTATTTAAGCAAGAACTTCCTAACTTTCCGTCAGATATATTTCACATTCAATTGGCGGGGGGTAGCGATCCCGCCTAGCCTCCCTTATTCGGAGAAAATTTTGATTTAGCCTGTAATATAAATGTTATGGGGTGGAAGCTTCTTTTTACTTCGGAAATGTATTGATTGTGGCACAGAAGATTACATTATATGCTGGACTTCAAAGAAGGGGGAGTGTGGGCGGGTATTCCCTAAGAACAAGATCCAAAAAACTATACTTACAGTCAGTTGCCACGAACGGTCCAAAGCGTTTATGGAGAGAATTTCAAATTAGACAACCTTATACACTCCATTTATAACAAATAGAAATTAGCACGGTTATGGTTGATTAATTAGGTTCAAGATTGGTCTACGTATGTGACAATAGTCTAGCTCGTGCATAATCTTTACCAAGCTGCGAAAATGGATATCATTTGCTCAAATATCATTTGCTCAAATATCATTTGCTCAAAGCGTATGGGTAGTGCTTAAATGGCCACTTTTATTTAAGCGGACTCGATGACAGGCCAATTAATAAAACATAATCAAACAGTTCGTGGTAACGAAATGTAGTAAGGAGCGACCCGGCTCAATAGTAAACGAAACTCTAAAAAACGGAATTTTGATGCTAAAAGATACATCAAAAGAATCGAATTTTCATGCTGATTTTAAATATATAAGTTTTATCAAATTTAGTCTTTGTCATCAAAAGTTACGAGCCTGAGAAAATTTGCCTTATTTTGGAAAATAGGGGGAAACACCCCCTAAAAGTCATAGAATCTTAACGAAAATCACACCATCAGATTCAGCGTATCAGAGAACATATCGCATATCAGCGTATTTTGCAAGAAGACAGATCACGGGTGCGTGTTTATTTGTTTTTTTGTTGTTTTTTTCCCAGGGGTCATCATATCGACCAAGTGGTCCTAGAATGTCGCAAGAGGGCTCATTCTAACGGAAATGAAAAGTTCTAGTGCCCTTTTTAAGTGACCAAAAAATTAGAGGGTACCTGGGCCCCCTCCCACGCTCATTTTCCCCCCAAAGTCAACGAATCAAAATTTTGAGATAGCCATTTTGTTCCGCATAGTCGAAAACCATAATAACTATGTCTTTGGGGATGACTTACTCCGCCACAGTCCCTGGGGGAGGGGCTGCAAGTTACAAACTTTGACCAGTATTTACATACAGTAATGGTTATTGGGAAGTGTACAGACGTTTTCAGGGGGATTTTTTTGGTTTAGGGGTGGGGTTGAGGGGAGGGGGCTATGTGGGAGGATCTATCCTTGGAGGAATATGTCATGGGGGAAAAGGGTGCGGTATTTTCTAGCATTACTGTAAAAAAACAATGAAAAAATAAACATGAACAAGTTTTTTCAATTGAAAGTAAGGAGTAGCATTAAAATTTAAAACGAACAGAGATTATTACGCATATGAGGGGTTCTAAAAATACTGTTTTAGAGCGAGTAAAAAATACTTTTTTACTTGGGACAAAACATAAGATTTAGTGTAAAGAGCTAGGTATTAACGAGGGGATAAACCCTCTCATATACATAAAAAAAATAAAAATATAAAAGTTTGTTACGTAAGTTAATTCTTAAGTTACGTATTTTTTTTACTAATGAAAATGTTCGTTAAAAGTTAAAAGTTCTAGTTACCTTTTTAAGTAACCGAAAAGTTGGAGGGCAACTAGGCCTCCTTCCCCACCCCTTATTTCTCAAAATCGTCTGATCAAAACTAAGAGAAAGCCATTTAGCCAAAAAAGAATTAATATGCAAATTTCATTTTAATAGTTTATGTGTGGAGAGCCAAAATCAAACATGTATTAATTCAAAAACATTCAGAAATTAAATAAAAAAACTAGTTTTTTCAACTGAAAGTAAGGAGCGACATTAAAACTTAAAACGAACAGAAATTACTCCGTATATGAAATGGGTTGTCCCCTCCACAATCCCTCGCTCTTTACGCTAAAGTTTGACTCTTTGCCACAATTCTACTTTTTAAGACAATTAAAAACTTTAGCGTAAAGAGCGAGGCGTTGAGGAGGGGACAACCCATTTCATACACGGTGTAATTTTTGTTCGTTTTAAGTTTTAATGTCGCTCCTTACTTTCAGTAAAAAAAATTAGTTTTTTTTATATTTAATATAAAGAAAATATATAGACCAGTATATAATACATATTGAAATAACCTTTGGATAAAACAACAATAAATATCATATAATGCATGTAATAGAATAAATATGGTAACATAATAAACAGCATATGACAATTCCATTTATTAGCACTTTTGAATCAATCAAAACAAAATCCCCAGTTTGCGGTTAAGTTTATTCTCAAAGAACGAATGAGGAAAAGGTCAAATCTATAAAATGAAGTAAAGGCTTATTCACAATGAGATTTAACTAATACCGAAACTTAGCTTGTTCTAATTTGAGCCAAAAAGATTTCTTTCTAAGAATTTCTTATTGGCATTACCGAATGTCTTATATTTTTTTTCTTACTTAACCTAATCCGATTGTGAAAGTTCAAGAGTTCTTTGATCCTGACTCGGGACCCTCCAATTTACACATAATAAGTACCTGCTTTCGTTGTAGCCTATAAGAGACAGCCTAGTTCGCAAACCCTTGAAACAGGTTCTTCTGAAGAAGCTAAATCGCACAAGCTTTGATTTCGGCTTAAATTCAAAAAATAAAAGCAAGGCATTCTCTACATATTTTTCATCCAGACATAAAAGGTGTTTGCCGCAACAGAAGTACGTCAAATATTGAATTGAAACATATGGCGTCGCTACACAAGCTCGCCGGAAAAGTTATCTCCTGAAAGTTTAATTGATCACCGGAAAAAACCGCGCGTTGGGTATCGGAAATCACTTCTCTTAATTGGGGAGATCATGGAATCTGTACATATGACTTAACGGATAAAACCATGGCCAGAGCCTTCTTTAGGGAGAAATCCCTTGGGAAGTGATCTCTAGTTCCTTCTGAAACTAGTAGGCGACTGGACATCAAATAGGAAGTTGATCCAAGAACTTACTAAGGAGATGGTGGTCGAGTCACGAGTCAAAGGAACGCTTGGGACATAAGGCAAGTCAATGAAGGGTTACAACAAATTATAACCAATATTATGTCGCACAAAAAAAGGTGGTATCATAGGTAGCACAATAAAACCTCCTAAGTAAAATTCCGTATGGCTTAAACGTGTTTTTTTTTGTTTGTTTTTTACCAGGCCGATTCGCATGGAGAAGGTGGCCGTAGAAATTTTGAAAGAGGAATATTCGATTAAAAATCCCCAAGTACTAGTAGTCTTTCTAAAGGTAAAAAGCTACTAGAGGGCAACCAATTTCCCTTCCATCCCATTTTACCTACTTCCCGCCCTTAAACGCCAAAGACATTTTACTCGCTTGATTTTCAACAAATAGCCCACAATAGTTAAAAGGTTCAACAAATATGTCCCCAGGGATGACACGGGCATAAGAGCTTCCGGGACAAGGGTCACAAATTTGGCAAGCTGCCCATCGTCTTCATATGAATTTCATAATGTAGGGAAGAAGATGTTTCATCCTTGGTATCTGATTGGCTCAAAATTTTCAAGCTTGTCGCACAATAGACTAAAAACTATTTTTTCCTTAATCATTTGTGTTTCGAGTCAGCTCTTACTTCGCTAGGCCAATATTGCCAAAGTTTCCCAAAAGTGTACTCTGGATACGACACACGTGCTTGAGTAAATCCAAAGAGAGCTAACGTATATGCCACCTGATTTTCAAACTATTTACAATATCTTGGGGTAGCTTAAAGGATTAAGTTGAAACTTTGAGGGAAAATTTAAGATTCAAGAGAACCTATAGCTTTGACTGGGAATGAGGGAGGGGGCAGATTTAAATCTAAAGACGTTATATGTACATTCTTGCTCTCGAAAGGGCATGCCTACAATATCTTGGGAACAGAGTTGCCAACTAGACTCATTTTATGTCAAAATGACACATTTCCATGTACCGTTACACAATGACATAAAAGGGCAAAAAAAAGAAACATATTTTGTAAGGTTGGGATATAAAACGAAACATTTTCCAACTGGATACCAATTTTGGTATAAAAAAAGTCAATTTTCACCAAAGTGTTCTTTTTTCTCGGTACAAAACGATCGGGAGAACAAAAGCGGCATAACAAACGGTAATAACGTAATTAAAAGTGACTACGTTCGTTCGGTTACTTCAATACATTTTATTAATATTCATTAATAAAATCGTTAAAAAAGGTGTGCGACCAAAATTTAAGAGGCTTAGTAATATGTCACAATACAAAAAATGTTGGGAACCTCTGCCCCAGAGTTTCCAGGCGCACTGGAAACAAAAATACACTGAAAGTACTTTTCAGGTTCCTATTTTCTTTCATGAATTTATAAATGCCACAAAACACACTTGAAATTTGCAAGCCCAACCCCCATTAATAATATTACTATTAACAAATCGTCACACCACAAAGCTATCCAATGCCAACTCAGCAAAAGCCTTGTCAGTCTGCAACTATACCACCTCAATTCATCGGCACTCCTCGAAGTAAAAGACCTTAAAACAAGTCTGATCCACAGTGCCTGGTATTCCATGGTGCACGCCAGCAGAAAGCCAAAAATGTACCAAAGTACAATACTTGAAACTCATTGAAGTCCAGAATCCGTTTCCCCGGAACTTAGGAAACACCTAGTGCATATGCCTTTAGCGATCCCAGATACAGTTTTAGTGGGGCTGGAGGGGCACTTGCCACAGGCACAGATATTTTAGGGGCGCAAAATTTCAAATAAATAATCTAATGGTTATATTCATTTTGTAGCTTTTGAAAGTTCGTTTTTATTAAAATAAAGCAGAGGGCGCCGTTAATGAATGAAAATAATCGATAAATAACTAATTGAGTAATATAATTATTTAAAAAATAAGAAATAATAAAATAACAAGAATTATTAAACAACATAATAATAAATAAAAGAATAAGTTGCTAATTATTTGATAATTTTTTTATTATTATTTTATTTTTTTCACAAACAAAACCAAAACACATCTTCTACAAAGATGAAAACAATTTTGTTAGTAAATGAAAATTTTTGTTATAAATTTTGAGGGCGACAGGAAGCAATAATCAAGATTTCAACCCAGGCACCAGAGAGGCCAGAACCACCGCTAAGCGATTTCTTCCTTCTCGTCATTTCCTATTACATATCCCCAGAGAAAATGCCTTTATTGATCGCATTTTGTTTGCTTTATATTCAATAGGCATCCCTATTCTTATTTCGTTTGATTATGTTAATTAGACAAACATTCTAAATAAACATTTGCATTTTTTATTCAGGACTGCCAGTGAAAATTTAGAAGTATCGCAAGATTAACTTACGAAAAATCCAAATAAAAAAAAACAGTCATTAAGCAATAACCATGTTTATATTTCATGCAGTCGTTAAGGGTAACGTTGGTACATATATTTTCCGATGATCCCAAACTTAGAATTAAAATCCCGACATCGGAAAAAAAATCTTTCTTTTTTTCTTCTTTTTTAAGAATAAATTTCACAAAAAGTTAGTCTGAATCTTCTTTGGGCAGTTCTGGTATTTTCTTTTTTTGTTATCTGAAGTCTGCAAGACCTACGCCAGTACTTCATGAGTTTTATTTGGAAATACTGAAATAACTTACCTATATTTCGTTATACAATATCTACAAAGTCAATATAATATAGTGATTCCCAGGCTGTGCTTTTAATTTTTGCACTAATTTTCGCTTTAGTTTATAGCTCCTAATTATGATACTTTGACACAGAAGCTTAAAATATGACTTTAGAGCCTCCAATTGCACTTTGATCCCTGAAACTGCGGTATTTAACTTTACTTGCTTGGCTACAGTCACCTCAACCGTAGTTTTTACAAGGGTCTGGACATCAAAGGTTTGTTTCTTTGTCAGATTGTCAGGTAAAAGCTTCAGAGGAGCTTAACTGGATTCCTTTTTAAACACGCTAAGGCCCCCTTTCTCGAAAATTCTCAGATCCATAGGCAGAATCCCCATCAGCCTTAAGTGACAACTCGCTCATTCAACTCAGTGACAGGAGTTACAAAAAGTCAAGTTTTAGAGTAAGTGTGGTTCATTTATAACTGTCGTCTCTGTATAATTTTGAAAACTTAGAACATGCATCCAAGCTGGATCAACTTAGAAATCCCAAGCTAGATCAATACTGTCGGGCCTTATTCTAGATTCTCAAAATTTTACAAATTTTATTAAAAAGAGCCAATTTGAAAAATTTATCAAAAGTAATAACATAAAGTTCATTTACATATACCAAGTATAATGATAAAATTTAACAGCAATTATAGATATACTGCTGTTGATAGCCTTTTGTACCTACCATCCGATCCATTCAACAGAGCTGTAATCATCCTTAACCTTTTCAGCGTAGGCCGGGGGAGGTGGTATCTTCTGATTCCTAACTAAATTCTTACCCTATTCTCTAGTACAAAATTTCCAAACTTATTTAGACACAGTACCCCTTTTGACCCACAAAAATAGGTACCCCATTTCAGTTACGGGTACTAAGTAAACTATAGCTAAAATATTAAACAAATCTTAAAGCCTTAACCTTTTAAACTCAATTATGCATCTTGTTTAAGCGAAGACAAAGAGATATTTTTTACAGACATTTTTATTTTATTTTTTACAAACATTTTTATTTGATAACAAACAAATACAAAATTTAAAGAACAGAAAGCGCTTATTTTCAGACAGATTAGTGACAAGGATGAGTTTGTTTTCCTTTACATAGTTTGTCAAAATTGGGTTCCAGCTTAGATGAATACAATCTTAAATCATCTTCAATATTTGATTTGTTTATAGATTTACTTTTAAGATAGGATTAAATTTAGAAACCCTTTTTATATAAATAAGTGGTGGAAAACCCTAAAAGAAATTTAACAGCAGTGTTTAACAGTTCTTTGTATTCCTTCCCAATACCGATCCAGAAATCTAACAATATCGTACCGGCAGTGAAATATTCATTTTTCAGCGTGGGATCACGTGAGACTTCATTGAGTTGCTCCTTTTGAGGTAGGTAGTCAAGTTAGTGTCCATAGTATCAGCACTAAAGGGGTCACGTATCCAGTCTAACTGTTTCTCCAAAGATGGAGTACTATAAATTGCATAAGTTTTCTTTTCTACATAAAAAATATCAGAACCACTGCCCAGCATGGATAAATTCCAGATGCTGAGCATTTCAAAAATATCGCTTAAATAAGTCAACTTCAAAAGCGAATCAAAATGAGTAAGTACAGAAGACATGTGAGATTTGTGTTCGGTAAAAAAAATCTAATTCTTTGTGGAGTTCAAATACACAGGACACAACATTTCTCTAGGAAAGCCATCGTATCTCAGTATGCAATAATAAGTTATCATGGAGGCTTCCCATTTCTGGCATAAAATTTTAGAGTAACAAGATTTTTGAGACCTAGTTTCTAGGGAGTTCAAAATTTTAAAACTCTGATAGAGGACCTCTTTATGTTCATCAGGGAGGTTCTGAGCCACCAAAGCCTCTCGGTGAAGTACACAATGAGTGAACTTACATTCAGTTGAAACATTTTTAACATGCCCTAAAAGCCCCATTCTGTGACCGCTCATAGCCTTAGCACGATCCATACATACTGACACGCAGTTTTTCCACTCGAGATGGTTCTTGGGAAAAAAAGAATCTAACGACTTGAAAATATCTTCACCTTTTGTCAATGTTTTGAAAAATGCCACGAACAAAAATGATCATTTGGGCTATGCCAGCAACATCCGCGGTTTCATCGAATCATATACCAAAGCAAGGACTACCTCGAATAGCTCCGACAAGTTGCTCTTTTGTGTCATACGTCACATTACTTATTCTCCTTGAAACTATGTCATTTGACAATGGAACTGTTTTAATTCTTTTTGCCTCTCTCTCTCCGAACGTGCAAAAAACAATTTCTGATGCGACAGGGAGGATTGGATTCTCACTAATAGTATGATCATTACCGGCCTTTGCAATCAAAGGATTAACTTTGTAAGAAGCATTTACAGCACTTTCATTTTGTTCTGCACCAGAAAGCATTTTTATTGTGTTCTGCCTACTTTTAAGATTTTCTAAAGGATGTTTAAAGTACTCTAACTCCTTTTTTACTAGATTATCATGTTTGCCTTCAAAATAGCGTTTTAAAACAGAAGGTTTCATAGACTTGTTCGACAAAATTTCAGAACAAATCACGCATTGTGGTTTAGGCTCGTCTGAGCTTCCAGTCCAAGTAACACCTAATTTTAAGCACAACTCGTCATATTTTCTTTTTTTTTACTTTTAAATTTATTTGCCAGTTTTCGTTTGCTAATTAGTAACAAAGCGTTCAATTTTTGAAGTTGATGGCCCGGAACTTTAATTCAGATCTTCAAGAGGTCTTTTCTTTAGGAACCATATATCCTCTGTTAATTTTCAATGCAAAATTAACTTGTAAACCTAAATCATTACACTGACGTACTGTTTGATCAGGATTAAGTGTCCACAGAATAGCACAACACACCACAAAAAATGACACAATACTGAGAAAGAGCTTGCAATTACAGGCAATACTTACTACAGTGCAGCAACACAAGAGATTGACCGGCCTAAACAGCCACTCGTATGACTAAGCCTTAGTGGCGCACGTACGTCAACGTGTCCGTACTGAAGCTACTTGAGAGTCAGAAAGGGACAATTAAGACAACTTTGCCAGTCCCAGAGTTAAAGGGTTGATTTATTTTTTTGTTGGCTAGCCCACTTGCAAACCAGTTCAGATAATTTCCCCCCATTTCTTCATCGGTATTAGTAGTTATAAATCGTTTTAAGGAACTTTCCCAATCTATAAAAAAATACCACTTGGTCTACATAAGTCCCCCCATCTCCTTTCGTCACCACGAAATGTAATAACGAGCCATGTAACTTAATAATAATAAAAGTTATATCTTAATAATAAAAGTTATATTCACCACTGATTACGGCGGGGAATATAAATGCAAATAGAATTATTCTGCATGGTGAATCAGTATTTTCTGTAAAAAAAAAAAAAAAAAAAAAAAAAAAAAAAAAAAAAAAAAAAAAAAAAACACCACATTCTTTCACAACAAAATACTAAAAGAGAAAAAAACAAATGAAGAGAAAATAATGAGAAATAAATGAAGAGAACCAGGGGGAAAAAAAGAAAAATCAAAATAGGCAAAAAATTATACCTTAAATCTATAATGTCGCTATCCACAAGGGAACTATTTCTACTTCTGGTGGACATGTACTCAAGAGAACAAGAATTTGATGACGGCACAGTTAGGGGTACTTTTTCCAGCTTTTCATTGAGCAATGAGTGATTTTCTTCTAATGAAACCGGGGTATCTATGCCTTTACGTCTTGACTCGGTTTCTGATATCTGAAAGATTGACTCTAAACAGGATAGGAATCTAGAGAAAGCACAATAGGCAGGATAACAATTATGCTGTAGAACATTATAAATGTTATAAAGAAGTTATAGATGGCGGGAGGGTTGGACGAAATGTATTGCAAAAAATATAGGCCTTTATTTAATCTCAGAGAATCAAATTTTATATCAAGGATAGAAAATGTTTTACTATTTGAAGAATATATTAGAATATTAAAAATATAATTTGTTTGCATGAAAATACAAAAATTATAAATATTAAGGATAAATATTAAGAATAATAATATCTTGTAATATTTCATTCATTTCAAATGTTTGTGTATTTTAAAGAAATCTGAGTAAGCCACAGACTTACCTCATTATTGCTATGAACACCAGGTCTTCATTTAATGACTGAGTATAAAATTTTCTATCAAAAAATGGATGACGTCACTAATACGAACGCCTAGACCAAAACACAGTGCAGATTGTGTGATTGCAGAATCTAGCTTGTATTAAAGTCAAACAAAACAGTCTGTTGCTACATAATTGATTTTGATAAACAAATTTCTAATTAAACAAAAATTTACCCAATTGTACCATATCGATGTTGCCACATCCATACCTTATATGAAAATTGTAGCAAAATGATTTAAAGGACTCTCAGAATACGTTTTTTTCCTACCTGTGTTGAATGGTAAATACCTAAGAGAATGGATAACTTATAAGAGTAGGAGCTAGTATCGACAAAAGACTATCAAGGCCTTCTAGCGTTTGGCGACGCTTGGCATTTTTGGTGTAAAAAAACGACAAGTTATTCTAGTAGTACAATTGATAAAATTAGGGTAGAAATAAGTGTCAAATCTCATTTTCTGACAGAAAACGACCACTAAGCTTGAGAGAATGCCAAGTATAGCCAAATTTTAGTTTTCGCCGACACTAGGGCCAGTCCCACTCTTATAAGCTACCCAATTCTCTTTGGTACTTACCACAAAAATCATAACGAAATGGCCCATAATTTCAGTTTAAATTTTTAAAATTCTTTTAAATATTGCACAAAATTCTTTAAACGATTACTTTTTCTATTAGTCATTATGTCTCCATATTCGTCAAAATATGTAATTTGTTCTAAACAATGTTCATATTCAAGGCCATTATAAATTGTAATCATAACAATAATACTAAATCTGTTTTCCGTTTCTAAATTTCCAATAATAGTAAAAAGAATGCTGTTTAAATATGCTAGAAGATTCGAATTTCATAATTTTTAAATTTTCTATTCATTCTAAACCTATTTTCTATTTCTGAATTACCGCTTACTTTTTCTATTAATTCCAAATCTGTTTCTTGGTTCTACATTTCCGCTAACTTTTTCAATAAGCCATTATGGTTCCATGTTCGTCAAAATATGTAATTTGTACTGAGCATTATTTATACGCAAGGCCGTAATAAATTATAATTGCACTATTAATAGCATATATAATGTTTTTAAATATGCTGAACATTCAAATTTCCTAACTTATTTTAAATTTTTTATTACAACTAGATCTATTTTCGAATTCTAAATTACCGCTTACTTTTTATATTAATTCTAAATCAATTTTCTAGTTCAAAGTTTTCGCTTACTTTTTCCATTTTCCTATTTCTATTAATTCTAAATCTATTTTCTGTTTCTAAATTTTCGATTACTTTTTATACGCCTTTTCTATTAGTTCTAAATCTATTTTCTGTTTTTAATTTTCAGTTACTTTTTCTATTAGCCTTTCTCAATTAGTTCTAAATCTATTTTCTGTGTCTAGATTTTCGCTTACTTTTTCTATTAGCCTTTTTCTGTTAATTCTAATTTTATTTTCTGTTTTAAAATTTTCCTCCTATTTTTCATATTACTTTTCAGAACTGTGATCAGACATTTATTAGTACCCAAATTTTAGCAATTACGCCAATTAAATTATTATTCTTATTATTACACTGAAAAAATGCCAAGTGACGTCAAATGCTAGATGGCACTGATAGTGTTTCTTTTAGACATTAGCGATAGTTCCATTCTTATTAGTAACTTATATTCTTTGGATAGATTACTACACAAACACTATCAACAACATATCCAAAAATATATAAAGTGATAGCACTTGCACTAAAGAAATTCCAACTCCTTTTCTATTTGGCATTTAACGGGTGAAACGGCAAATGAATCGACGCCAAATGAAAAACACCTAATGTATTTTCCTATAATGCGTTGAAAAAAACTTTTTCTCGCATTTTCCTTGGTTGATTACCTTTCCTTTATCTCCGTAAAACGGCAAGCAAAAAAAGTAGTTACAAGGCGAGAAAATATTTTCCGACTGCTAATACTATAGTTTCAATCTATTTCTCAAGTGGTAAAACACTGACAGTAAAACATAATTCTAACAGAGCTTCACATAGCGGATATTATTTCGCCACGTTACAAAATGCCCTTTCGAAGTGAAAAACATCGTTTTCGCCACGCTTCAACTTGAAGTTGTAAAAAATCGTGTAGCGAGGCGATATTTCTAAGAAAAAAGAGAATTGATAATGAAAAATTAACAACAAGCATTAGATCATATCCTTGTATTGTAAGATATACGCTGCAAAGAATACAAGGACCTGGGAATCAAAGAAAGTGCATGAAAAAAGTGCCAACAACAATTGATGTATCAGGTAAAAATGTGTTTGGTATTTGATCCATCTTTGAAATGAGCAGCCTAGCAGTAGTGATGGGGTTCTGGGGGCAGGGGTCACGCCTGAGGCTCTAAAGATTGTAGCCAAAACCTCATTTACATATACCATAAACCTTATTAGCATATTAAAGAGGATACATCATTAGCATATTCCAGCCGGCACCTCACTTACATATACATGTCTGGACATGATTAGCATATATTCATACTTCACTGAATAAGAGGAATGACCACTTTAGTAAACCAATTTCTATGAATTCAAATGGAAGGGTAGAAACGGCGTAATCAGACGAATGATCACTTAAGTAACCATTTTATTTGATTTCAAATTGGACTAATACAATTCATGATATAATATTGAACATTGGCAGCATATATTAACATAGTCATAGTGTAACCGCTTTCATCATATTCATGAGAATGAAAGCTTATATTAACACTGTTTTCAGAGGTCATCCATGTCCCACTCCAAGGGGCCCCTAATGTCCCCCTTTTTTTCGACTTATAATTTTTTGGGGCTGATAATTTTTTTAGACTTAATTTTTTTTAATCTTTGGTGAAAATGGTTTTTTGGATTTTTTTTTATACGGCTGACCCCGTGGTACTCTATGGCTGGTCATTTACAGTACCTAGTTTATTGTATATTTTCAAGCAGAATTATTTGTATATTGGAAGGATAAACACTTACATCATATTGAAAAAAAGTGCAGATGAAACATTCAAAGAAAGTATGTTCACATGACAAATTATCGTTGTGTTGTATGCTGACAAAGACAAATATTGAGCTATGAAACAAATAACTAGTGTTAACAATATTAGAAATGTATGCATGCGTTGTCATGACAGTGAGAGATTAGAATATATTCAACTCTTATGATGGTAGACGAAAATATTCAGCTCTTATGATGGTGGATATGCGAGAGTAACATTTCCAGAGATGTTACTGCTCAAAGAAAATACAAACATAAAACTATTTGTTGATAACGAAGGGCAGCTCCTTGCTACCGCTGGTGGTAATACCTTACCAATTGATAGATCACACCGCCATCTTTCTGGTATTAGCATTCAAATGAAAGCAAAGGGGAAAATGAAGGCCTACTCCTGCTCCAATGTAATAAGCCATATCTTGTCTACGTGCCAGAACTGTTACATGTGTAAAAATAATGTGGTAATAGACAGTGAAATCACAGACAAAATAAAAAGCGCTTTGGCAGATAATATCACCAAGGAATATAAAGACGAATCGATGAAAAACAAAGCGCAGCTGAACATTATTAGCACCATTGAAAGTATACAAACAGATACAGTGAACCCAATAATACAAATGTCAAAACGCATACTGAGTCTGTAGGTGACAACACAGTAAACATCGTGTATGACTCAAAATGGATTAATGATTATTCTACTGGTTACGAACAAAGAGAAGATGATAGCTACACTACAAAGAGAGAACATAATGTATTCTTTATAGAACAGATTCATAATGTCTAAAATTGTTCAATGATATTAATAATGTGTAATATTGTTTCAATAAAAATGTTCCTATGTATTTTGGTGTTATGATAGGGATTTTTAACATGTTTGTATTAGAACTGGACATGATATGGTAATCGGTTGACATAGACTATTTGAAATAATGTCTGCGTAAATTTGACAGGTTATTAACAAACATTTATGCCAAGAGAACACTTTAGAAGGGGACAATAGGTTGTCAAACTGTAAAAAAAACCGGGCAAAATTGCAGAAATAAATAAAGGATTTGTCTTGCAATTGGTTTTGTTTTCAGGATATGTTACATGCTTGCTAGCATGTTACATGCTAGAAACAAGCTTGAATCTAAGAATGTACCCTGTGAAAACTTCATTGATTTTGAAAATTGAAGTTTTTTTAAATATTAGAATTAGACCTGATATGTTGGTAATGGGGTTGACAAAGACAATTTGAAATGATTTCTACGTAAATTGGACCGGTTATTAGCAATTGGTTCTGCCAAGTGATTTTTTGGAGGAGTGCCATATGACAATAGGTTGTGCTATTGATAAGAATTTCAGCCAAGGGTTTCTAAATCTTGTGTGATATTACTAAAAACTTGTCTGATATTATCAAAATCTCGCCTTATATAACAAGAATACTCTATTGTATTGTCAAATCCTTACGTGGTATTATCAAAAGCAACACACGAAGACAGACACAGAGACAAGAAAACAGCCGCTCAGACACACAGGCACATACAGAGAGAGAGAGAGAGAGAGAGAGAGAGAGAGAGAGAGAGAGAGAGAGAGAGAGAGAGAGAGAGAGAGAGAGAGAGAGAGAGAGAGAGAGAAAGAGAGAGTTCCCTCTGTTTATATTAGTATATGTTGTAGGATTACATCTGGCCAATAAAATGTTCATAATACAGATTCCCCCCCCAATAAAAAAATCACAAAAAAAATGCCTTCAGTACGATTTGCCAAATCATTTTCTTATCGCCCCGCGAACTATTTTCTTCAAAAGCAGTTTTTTTTGCCCTTTGTCAAAACTTAGCTTTAGTCTGTAAGTCGATTATACTTTAAATTACAAAAATTAGTTTTAAACTATGACACTCTGTGGCGCTAAAAAATGTCACAAACCCAAGAAGTCATTTTCCTCGAATTTTGTCTTTGGTTGATTAGCTTTATTGTGTCTCCGTAGGAGGAAAAGCAAAAAACAAGGATTTACAAGGCAAAAATATCTTCTGAATGCTAAAACTATAATTTCAATCTATATTTAAAGATGAGCCACCACCTAGACATTTAATCTGTAAAATGGTTATAACTTGAATCAGAAACATTTAAACTATGAGATTCTAAAGAAACAAAAATAGTCACGTGATCATGAAAACCACGAGTATAATTGTAAGACCACATAAATCCGTAATATGTACAAAGTGATTGACATGCAGACATCAACCAGTGCTTTACACCTGCTGATTAACGTGGGATTTCGTGACTTTTAAGAAAGTAGTTTTTATGCCGACTCTTTCCCCCCCGTCTACCAAAATTTGACCCCCCACCTCTAGCCCCTCAAACCAAAATCCTAGATACGCAATTGCTAGATGCAATGCTTTGTTAGTGGTATTAAATGGCAATTATAATAACATTAACTAGTAATTAGTATAGTTTTATATAAATATATATATACACATATACATATACAACATATATAGTTTTATACATCAACGATGCAGATTTACGTTTTGGTGATAGTTTTGCTTTCCTTACCTATATAATAAGCCTCTTGGCTAAAAACACTTAATGACGAATCAGAAAGTAAAATACCACAATTTTTAACCTTTCCGATCATTTGCCATTGGGTCTTTTTCTGTAATAATCATAACATAAATTACTTAGGAGAGAATCAGTACAAGTTCTTCAACTAATAGAATAGTTCCTTCAAATTACTTACCACAGTAGACGCAGCTTGAAAAGAAATCTTATCAAGGACACTGGACCTACAAGAGAAAATAAATAAAAGTTCAAGTCAAAACAAAAACAAAATTAAAGACTTTTCTCGGAATACTGATTACAAATAGTAAAATATCATTAAAAAATAACAAAATATCAAATATAATAAAAAATAATAAAAAAAACATAAAACATATACTAAAAATATTAAAAAAAAAAAAAAAATATCATTGAAAACTGTCTACTGTCTGACCAACTTGTATAAACAACATTACACAAGGACATGCCCAGGGTCTAATGGTCATTTGGTTGTTATATCTTGCCCCCTACCAACTTTTTAAAAGACCCCCCCCAAGAAAAAAATCCTGGGCATGTGTCGGACAGTATACCCAAAAAAAGAGCATATATGGTGCTTGAACAGTTAATACATTGTAAACGAACAATAATAACGCGAAATCCAACAAAACTGGATCATATAAAATCAATCAAATCAATCACAATTGGACCGCGTTGATATCCAGATACAAGGTAAAAATACTGCACTACATGAAAACATTTCTATTACATTATGTTTCATTGGGAAATATAATTATTAAGAACAATAAATATTTGGCATTATTTAACGTTATAGTTAATCTTATTGCTTATTTATACCTTACTTACTTAGGTCCTCCTACGCCAAGAGGCGTATAAGACAGTGACAGTTGAACTCTCATTCAGTTCGTTTGCGCTAGGGACCAAAGCTCCTTCAGTACAGTTCGAAGATTTGTCACCTCTTTTTCCAGGAATCAACCTAGTGTTTTGTGATTTCTTCCCCTCCTTCGAAGGTTGCTTGGGGATCAACACCTTGCATCGTGTGGGAGACGTTCCCATTCAAACGGGTCACATGCCTCCATCCCCTCAGACTAAACTTGGTGATCACCAGAGGGCAGTGACGGCTCAACATCTTCACTTATCTTGACACTCGTCACTCCGTTGGTCCAGTTACAGCTTACGTCACAGCTTAGCTGTAACTAAGCTGTAACTAACATACAGTTATGAAAACTCAATTTATTTTTGGGACACAGTGCGCCATAGCGATGCTAGCGGCTGGAGACAGGAAACTGGTATTGCTATCTAATTGGTAACAGGAAACTGGTATAGGTATCTAAGCTGTGTATGCAACAAAACAAAATTGCGTTCCCGCCTATGGTGTTGCAGTACGATCTACGCGTCGGATCGCGGGCTTGGAGAAGGCCCCAAGTTCAGAGCTCTGTGCCAAAAGCTTCTCATGGGCAAGATAGGAGTTGTCATAACTGTATTGGTATCTAAGCTGTGGTCCAGTTGATCGCAAGGATTCTACGTAAGCCTATGTTCTTAAAGTTGCAGCTTTCGCTGCCAGCTTTTTTTCAGATTATTGAGACCGTCATCTTGGCAAAACAAATGCAAAGGAACGAAAAAAACTCCCCCTTTATTAAAAATTCTCCTCTGCATTTTAATAACGATCGTTTCTAAAATCAAAAGTGTTTGAAAAGATTTCCCACTGACAATTCTACACCCGAAAAATTATCCCCATGCAGATTCCACCTCCATGGAAAATTCCCCCCCCCCCGACAATCCCCATTCATTGGGGAATCGACCCCATGAACCAAACAAGATCTAAGATCTCATATGGCACTTGTGACGAGGCGAGAAGAGCTAAGAGCCAAGAGATCATACGGTAGGAGCTCTAACAAAATTCTATGAATCAATAGATTGATTTAAAAAGGAAAATAAGAGGCTTAATGCCGGTCAGGATTTAAAATAATAAGAGCTCTGAGACACGATGTCCTTCTAAATATCAAAATTCATTAAGATCCGATCACCCACTCGTAAGTTACAAATACGTAATTTTTTCTAATTTTTCCTCTCCCTATAGCCCCCCAGATGGTCAAATCTGGGAAAACGACTTTATCAAGTCAAATTGTGCAGCTCCCTGACACGCCTATCAATTTTCACCGTCCTAGCACGTCCAGAAGCACCAAACTCGCCAAATCACTGAACCCCTCCCCCAACTCCCCCAAAGAGAGCGAATCCAGTACGATTCTGTCAATCACGTATCAAAAATAGCGACGAAGACCACACTGCCTTTCCATAACAAACAAATACAACGTAGAGACAATAGGGAAAATTTCAAGACAGTGGAAATTCTTTCTGTAGATATTTTTTTTAGAAACATTTTTTAAAAATGTTTTAAAAAGTGTTTTTAATTATTCAGTTTTAATCCTCACAATTTGATGTAAGTTCGTTTATATATATATATATATATATATATATATATATATATATATATATATATATATATATATATATATATATATATATTCTCTCTTATTCTTGCATTGTGCTGAAGACGGCCCTTGGACATAGGGCCGAAATATCTACAGAAATAATTTCCACTGTCTTGAAATTTTCCCTATTGTCTCTACGTTGTATTTGTTTATCACGTATCAAGGACATTTGTTTATTCTATCCACCAAGCTTCATCCCGATTCCTACACTCCAAGTGTTTTTCCAAGATTTCCCCCTCCAACTCCCCCCAATGTTAAACGATCTGGTCGGGATTTGAAACAAGAGCTCTGAGACATGAATTCTTTCTAAAAATCAAATTTCATTAAGATCCGATCATCTATTCGCAAGATAAAAATACCCATATTTTCACGTTTTCCAAGAATTCCGGTTTCCCCCTCCAACTCCCCCCAACGTCACAGGATCTGGTCGGAATTTAAAATAAGAACTTTAAAGCACAAGATCCTTCTAAATATCAAATTTCATTAAGATCTGGTCACCCTTTCGTAAGTGACGAATACCTCAATTTTCAAAATTACCCCCCCCTCCAATTCCACCAAAGAGAACACATCCGGTCCGGTTATGTCAGTCACGTATCTTAGACAGGTTTTTATTCTTCCCATCCAGTTTCATCCTGATCTCACCGCTTTAAGTATTTTCTAAGATTTGTCCCACCCAACTGCCCCCCCCCCAAACGCTTGATCCAGTTGAGATTTAAAATAAGAGATCTGAGTTACGAGGTCCTTCTAAATATGAAGTTTCATGAAGATCCGATCACTCCTTCGTAAGTTAAAAATACGTCATTTTTTTAATTTTTCAGAATTAACACCCGCCCCCCCCCCCCCAATAGATCGGATCCGTTCCAATTATTTAAATCACGTATGTAAGACTTCTGCTTATTTTTTCCACCAAGTTTCATCCCAATCCCTCCAATCTAGCGTTTTCCATGATTTTAGGTTCCCCCACCCCAAACTTCCCCCAACGTCACCAGATCCAGTCAGGATTTAAAATAAGAGCTTTGAGACACGATATCCTTCTAGATATCAAATTTCATTGAGATCCGATAACCCGTTCGTAAGTTAAAAATACCTCATTTTTTCTAATTTTTCAGAATCAACCCCTCTCCCAACTACCCCAAAGAGAGCGGATCCGTTCCGTTTATGTCAATCATGTATCTATCACTTGTGTTTATTTTTCCCACCATGTTTCATCCCGATCCCTCCACTCTAAGTGTTTTCCAAGTTTTAGGTTTCCCCCTCCCAACTCCCCCCCCCAATGTCACCAGATCCGGTCAGGATTTAAAATAAGAGCTCTAAGACACAATATCCTTCTAAACATCAAATTTCATTGAAATCCGATCACCCGTTCGTAAGTTAAAAATACCTCATTTTTTCTAATTTTTCAGAATTACCCCCCCCCCCCCACTACCCCAAATAGAGCGGATCCGTTTCGATTATGTCAATCATGTATCTGGGACTTGTGCTTATTTTTCCCATCAAGTTTCATCCCGATCCCTCCACTCTAAGTGTTTCCAAGATTTTAGGTTTCCCCCCTCCAACTCCCCCCAATGTCATCAGATCCGGTCGGGATTTAAAATAAGAGCTCTGAGACACAATATCATTTCAAACATCAAATTTCATTAAGATCCCATCACCCATTCATAAGTTAAAAATACTTCATTTTTTCTATTTTTTCCGAATTAACCGGCCCCCCACTCCCCCCCAGGTGGTCAAATTGGGAAAATGACTATTTCTAATTTAAGCTGGTCCCGTCCCTGATACGCCTGCCGAATTTCATCGTCCTAGCTTACCTGGAAGTGCCTAAAGTAGCAAAACCGGGAGCGACAGACAGACCGAGAGAATTGGCGATTGCTATATGTCACTTGGTTAATACCAAGTGCCATAAAAACAAAATAACGCATCGAGTTGATATACCTAAACATCGATTTTTTTTAATGTCAAGCTTTCCACAATAGAGTTAATTCCAGACTACATCCTCTGCATTTTAATAACGATCGTTTTCTTAAATTAAAAGTATTTGAAAAGTTTTATCACTGACAATTCTACACCCGAGAAATTATCCCCAAGCAGATTCCACCCCAATGGAAAATCCCTAACCCCCCCCCTGAAATCCACATTCATTGGGGAATCGATCCCAAGGACCAAAAAACAAAATAGCACACCGAGTTGATATACCTTAACATCGATTTTTTTTTTTTAAATGTCATGCTTTCCACAATAGAGTTAATTCCAGATTACAAAGTTGTCCTATACCCTATATTTATATAAATTACCTTATTAATTTATTCTGATTAAATATGCAGAGTCAGAAAAAGATATGTAAATCAAATTCACTTTAATATAGAATTTCTCTCCCCGCCCTGGAAAAATTTCCCCACATGTAAAATGACAATAGTATTTTTAAATTTGACGAGTATTTAAAAAAAATATTGAATACTAAATTAACGGAGCTGTCGAATGTAAAATTTAGAAATTCATTATACTGAAAATTTTATAATTTCTAAAGTTTGTTTACATGACACAATGTATAATTAACTAACCCGTTATTCGAATATCCAGAATATGTAAATAATATTGCAAGAAGAAGGCACTGGGTGGGAGAAATATTAAAAGGGTCACGGGCTTGAGCCCCCCCCCAAAAAAAAAAAATGTTTGTCCGACTCGTAAAAATGTAACAAAAATGAATATAAGCAAATCTGTCTGCGTATTTTGTAAACTCCCTCCCCCGAAAAAAATCATTTTGTGCCCCCCCCCCCCCACACACACAAAAACTTTTGTAACCCCCCCCCCCACGCCGGAAAAAAATGTTGGACACGGCCCATAGAGGTTATGTGTGGAGATTTGTCAAAGCTTTAGTAGGAATGCAGTTCTTACTGACTGTTCTTCTTGCAGTTTTGAATTGAAAAGGGAATAGTTGTGGGAAAAGTCAAGTCATGGCCAATTGTAGAAAAATCCAAGACTCAGTTCTTGACGGTAATTCAGACGGCAATTTTTCTAATTTGTCCTCTCCCTTCAGCCCCCCGGATGGTCGAATCGGGAAAAACAACTTTATCAAGTAAATTTGTGCAGCTCGCTGACACGCCTACCAATTTTCATCGTCCTAGCACGTCCAGAAACACCAAACTCACCAAAGCACTGAACCCCATCCCCTAACTCCCCCAAAGAGAGTGGATCCAGTCCGGTTACGTCAATCACGTATATTCGAAATGTATAAGCGTTTTCCAAGATTTCCGGTTTCTCTCTCCAACTCCCTCCAATGTCAAAAGATCTGGTCGGGATTTGGGATAAGAGCTCTGAGACATGAGTTCCTTCTAAATATCAAATTTCATTAAGATCTGGTCACCCATTCTTAAGTTAAAATACCTTAATTTTTCTAATTTTTTCAAATTAACAACCCCAGCTCCCCTAAAGAGAACGGATCCGTTCCAATTATCTCAATCACATATCTATAAATTGTGCTTATTCTTCCCATCAGAGATCGGGTTTCATCCCGATCTCTCCACTCTAAGCGTTTTCCAAGATTTCCGGTTACCTTCTTCAGCTCCCCCCAATGTCACCAGATCTGGTCGGAATTTAAAAAGAGAGTTCTAAACCACAAGATCCTTCTAAAGATCAAATTTCATTAAGATCTGATCACCCGTTCGTAAGTTACAAATACCTCATTCTTTCTAATTTTTCCGAATTAACCCCCCCCCCCCAACTCCACCAAAGAGAGCGGATCCAGTCTGGCTATTTCTGCCACATATATTGGACTTGTGCTTATTCTTCCCACCAAGTTTCATCCTGATCTCTCCGTTTTCAGCGTTTTCAAAGATTTCCGGTCCCCCCCCCCCATTGATATTGGATCCGGTCGATATTTAAAACAAGAGATCTGAGCTACGAGGTCCTTTTATGAAATTTCATCAAGATCCGATCACTCCTTCTTAAGTTAAAAATACCTCATTTTTTCTTATTTTTTTGAATTAACCCCCCCCCCCCCCTCCCGAACTCCCCCAAAGAGAGTAGATCCGTTCCGGTTATGTCAATCACGTATCTAGGACTTGTGATTATTTTTCCTACCAAGTTTCATCCCAATCCCTCCACTCTAAGCGTTTTCCAAGATTTTCGGTCCCGCCAACTCCCCCCAATGTCACCGGATCCGGCCGAGATTTAAAATACGAGCTCTGAGACACGCAAAACATCAAATTTCGTTAAGATCCGATCACCCGTTCGTAAGTTAAAAATACCTCATTTAGTCTAATTTTTCCAATTTAACCGTCCCCCCACTTCACCACTTCGTCCCAGTAGCAAAACCGGGACAGACAGACCGACAGAATTTGCGATCGCTATATGTCACTTGGTAGATACCAAGTGCCATAAAAGTTAACAGTAAAACTCAAAGGAAGGGTCAACAAATGGATACAGCCTAGTTTAAAGAGAATAATAGACAACAGTGGTGTAAGTTTATCAAAATCCTGGGTGGCAAAGTTGGAGCCAATTTTCCCAAATCAAATGAAAATGACAGTTAAATCTGAAAAATGAGCCATATAGTGCCGTAAAGGTAAAGATACACCAAAGAAAAGTGACCCGTTTTTGTGGATGCTTGAATTATGCAGGGTTATCTTAGTTTTGACAAGATTTTTGAAGAAACTAAGTTTTAGGTGGGGGCAAACTTGAGTCTGGGGGACAGACTTCTGGGAAGGGCAGTTGTACCCCTGCCCCATAGCAAATTATGCCCTTGATAGATAAGCGGCATATCGGACATCCGCAGTGTCCTTGTTGTCACTTTATTAAACAAATGGATTATACAAAAATGCAATCAAATTTATAAAAAAAATATTTGCCTAATTAACAGTGTAAAGGCACAAAAAGAGCGGCCCACCTTCTGCGATTAGACCTGCTTATATCTTGGTGTTTAAAATCCGATCGGCAATAACATTTCCCATCAGGAGAAAGAACCCGACAATAAGATCTTAGGAAACGTTCCTTGTTCATTGTACAAAGCAAACTGTTTTAAAACATTTCTGAAAAAAAGACAAACATAAAAACACACCTCCTGGCAAACGCAAAAGACGTGATGTCATACGTTCATTTAACTTGTGTGGGATAACTAGTTTTTTTCCCATAGATTTAAAATTTTTCGCGGCAATGTTTGTTCGCGGTTACAATATCAGTTTACATGTGACATGCATGACTTAACATGGACAAACACTAAATATACGCTACGTGGCTACACAGTGGCAGTTCTGGCCTTTCTTGCGCCCGGGGCAAAATCAGGATTAAATTTTGAGGCCTAATTTTAACAAAACTTTCAATTATTAACGATATTATTTTCGATGATTTTTTAATTGATTATTTTAATCATTTAAATGTTATTATTTAAAGTTTTTAATGTATTTTATTTACTAATTAATTATTTATTAATTATTTTCACTTATTAACTGCGTTCTCTGCTTTATTTTGATAGAAAATAAAATTTCAAAATGACTATAACCGTCATATTATTTGTGTGATATTTCACGTCCCTAAAATTTCTACGCCAGGGGCAAGTGTTTTTTCTGCCCCCCCCCCCTAAAACTGCCTTTGTGGCTACAGCCAGATTTCTACATCACTGACAAAATAGGGATACTGATACAAAAGGGTGCAAACAGCAAAAACAGTGAACACTTTTCATTCTAATCTGGGAAATGTGGAATGGAGTGGAGTGGGGGTAAGCATTTGCGCTGAATCACCCCTTTTCTTATTAAGACAGTGGCTACTGAAACATAAATACCATTTATTTACACGCGCGGGGGGGGGGCTTGGGGGGGGCGAAGCACCCCCACCAACTAGGTGTTGGGGTGGCGCGAAGCGCCACCCCAACAGCTAGTATATATATATATATATATATATATATATATATATATATATATATATATATATATATATATATATATATATATATATATATATATATATATATATATATATATATATATATATATATATATATATATATATAAAATTCCTCACAATTTTAGTGAATATTTGACAACTTTCTAGCAGATGCCATGACGAAAAGAATTTAGTCCCCCCTTTTCTTTCTCCGACAGAGCTTGCTCGACCAGATCCTTTAGAAACACAATGGAAAAACTAGCTTTCACTTCTGTCCGATTTTTAATTTTATTTTAATAGCCTGCTGTAGTAGATATTGTGATTTTAAAATTTTATTCTCTCTTCTTCCCCCCCCCCCTCCTCTTCCATTCTTCACCCATGTGGGATAGGCAATACGCCTGAAAAAGGCTTCTTTAGGATAGCAAACGGATACTTTTTCAAACCAATTTGATTGAGATTCAACAACCCATTCTGATAGATGCAAACTGAGAAGAAAGTAGGTACTCCCTTTCCCTGCTAAGGCTGGATTGGGCTTGGACCCCAGAAAGAATCAACTAGAATACTTACTCTTAATTGGCAAAACAAGTGAGGTCGACATCAGGCAATCCTTTCAATGACATGATGGAAAAAATTAGTAATCTTAAAAACTAAAATTAGCAATCACTTCAAGTGAGGTCAAGTGAGCATCCTCCAAAGCTTCCACGACCACAAGGGGTATGTCGAGGATTAGGGGGCAGCCCTCTCTCTTATACAGAATAAATTCTGGGCGTTTTGGGATTTGACGTTACACTTTACTTTCATGATAAGGGCGTAGACTAGAAATATTTCCAAAGATCAATTGGGATTATCCATCAATTTATACCTCTACCTCCCCTTCCCTAGGACTAATTCCGCATTTATCTGAAGAACCCATTTTGTACTTCTTCAGTGGCGGCTCAATTTTGCACGGGGCGGGGGGGATTTTCAGTGGAAGGGGGAGGGGCCAAGAATATTCTAGGGGAATTTTGCGCGGGGGTATTTTCCAAGAAACACCTATTGCCCCTTTCCATACCCAAATCCCCACTGATTGATGAGTAGTTCCGGGTCAAAAAGGCGCAATTATGACACTAGCTCGAATTTCTAAGCCAATTAGTCTAAAACCTTTTTTTTCTTTTTTGCATAACTTCCTGAGGTGGGCTGTTCTTCCCACTTTACAGTTACTATCATCCACCACAGGCTTGCTTGAGATCTGAAAATTCAGTCTTGTAAATGACAAGACAATGAGAACTTAAGCAGTCTCTGTTTTTTGTTGTTGGTTTTTTAGCACAATAAGTCAAACTCGATACAGACCCATGGAAGACATAGCACCCCCACCTTCCTGTATTCATACTCCATAGAGGCCGAGTCAAATTTTGTTCCCCCCAAAAGACATAGCTAGGACACTGCTTCTTAATTTTCCCAAGTCTAGTCTTGTAGATGTCCTGACAACAAGAATTCAAACATGCATAGACCCCCTCCTCTGCAGAGGTAGGATCGCGGCCGTTCATCCAAGAGGCATTATTAAGACATTTGCTCTTACTTCCCATTAGATTTGGTTAAAATTTGACAAACAATTCTGATAAATAATTAAATTATAATATTGCATAAAATCCTGCTCCGAGATTTATGACTTGGTTTACAACTGGGCTTGTTTCACTCTTTGAGATTGACTTTTCCAATATATCCCTGAAAATCCAGAAGACATAAACAATTTCAATCTCACTTTTCCCAAGAAAAAAAATCACATCGAACTTTCTATAATCCCTAATAAGTTTACGTTTGGACTAGTGTAACTTTTTTACGTTTCTTTTTTCACTGGTTCGTGGGCTAAAAGAAACATTTTATTTTTATTTTACTTTTTTTAATTACTGGAAACTACATTTACACAGGAAGAACTTTTTTTATCAATTAATTTAAAAAAAACTTTCAAAAATAACTTTTCTTAAGAAAAGTAAAGGTCATATTAAACTTAAGGTCAGAAGAAATAGAAACCTACAATAGCTCAAACTTAAACCGACCAGAAATTAAATAAACAATCATAGCAAAAAAAACATGCAATAGGTACTAATATAAATGAGTAAATAAATCTTAAAACGAGTGAAACTTAAATTGAATGTACAAATCGAGCTTGAAACGAACAAAAATATCTGCAAACAAGAGTTTGGGTTTTGCCAACTTCTCTCGCTGTAAAAGTCTAAGACCTACTGTGTCATTGGCGCTTTACTGAAAACTATATGTGCTTTAAACAGTCTTGAGAACTACAAATAAAATCAAACTGAATGTTTTATATAAAGTATTAGTTGTTGAAGGCTCATCAGTTCAAAATTTAATTTTACTGTAACTTTTATGTTTGTTTTCAATGTTGTAATAAGTACAAAAGAAAAAACTTGTAATATAATTCGTTTTCAGTAAAGCACCAATGACACAGTAGGTTTTAGAATTTTACCATGAGAGAAAAAGGCAAAATTCAAACTCTTGTTTGTAGATTTTTGTTCGTTTCAAGCATGATTTGTTTATTCAACTTAAGCTTTACTTGTTTTAAAATTTATTTATTCATTTATATAATAGTACCTGTTGTATGTTCTTTTGCTATGATTGTTAGTTTAATTTCTGTTCGTTTTGGGTCTCGTTTATTCTTTAATGGCAATTTCTGGTCATTTTAAGCTTGAAATATTGTATATTTTTAAATCTTTTCATCTTAAGTTTAATATGGCCTTTACTTTTCTTTAGAAAACTTCTTTATCAGAAAGCTTTTTTTTATTAATTGTCTTCGTTTTTGATTGCCAAAGTTTCAAGTTTTTAAGAATTCCCTAATTCAAAATAATTTTTTGTTCCAAACAAACTCACGGTTTTACCAAGATCTAATAAAATTAAATTGAATATTTGATATATAATGATATTAATCGCTGTAAGCTTATCAGCTCAAGATTTTGTTTCACACAGGGCCGGATTTAAAGCTTTGACGCTATTCAGCCCAAGCGTTTTTATCGCTCCAGTTTTGCAAGATTTTCGGGGAAATCTCCAAAACTTAGGGAATAGTGAAAGCCGCAGGGATTAGTAAGGCTAATGGTAAATCTTTCACTGTTTCATTTTATTTGCAATGTTGTAATAAGTACAAAAGAAAAAATGTGAATTATAATTTGTTTCAGTAAAGCACCAAGTACGCAATAGGTCTTATGCTTTTACCGTTAGGAAAACAGGCAGTAGCCACACTCTTGTTTGTAGTGAAGAATAAAGATGTCTTGAGCAGTTTTGGAAAGAGCTAACAAAATTAAATTGTATTCCCATGATTTTTGGAATGGAATATCGTTAAAAAATTTTCGTTGGGGGTGCCATGGAGTGAGGGCCAAGGATCAGCTGCCAGAATTTATGGAATAAATATCGACAAAAAGTTGTTTTTTGGGAGGGAATCGGGCAATGGAAGGAGGGCCAGGGGTCCATTCCCATGATTTATCATTGATAATTTTTAGGGGAGAGAGGGGTACCAGGCCATGAAGAACGAAGGGTCATCTCCCAAAAGTTTTGAAATATAATATTGTTAACAACTTTTTTCAAGGGAGGGGGGTCAGGCCACGGAGGGCCAGGGGTGAGTTGCCATAATTTTTGGAATAAAATATAGTTAATATCGTTAACGATTTGCATTTAGGGGGAAGGATCGGGCCATGCAAAGAAGGCAAGGAGTCAGCTCATATAAGTTTTGGAAGAAAATATTGTTCACAAGTTTTTGAGTGGGGGTGGGGGTTTGGCTAATCTGATATTTGAACCATTTTCAAAATCCTTACATATCAACCGTATATGCCCCACCCCCCATACATAAAATACAACTTGCCCCAGGGCTCGTTGGGGTTTTGTTAACCCTGGAGTTTTTGTTATCCAATCTTTTGACTTATTTTAACAAAATGGCTATGTCAAAATTTGATCGGATGGATTAAGGGTAAAGGATTCAGGAGGACTAGTTGCCCTCCGGTCAATGCATTTCGGGAAAATACGAGGTGTCGAGGAGGGATAGCCACCCTCTGATCACCCTGAATCTTAAAAATGGAACTAGAACTTTCAATTCAAAAAAATAGAATGAGCCCCCGACACAGTTATAGAATCCTTCCTTCTATAAAAACCTTATATAACCCCGGGGCATACATAACAATACTTGCCCCGGGTTTTGGGGGCTGTGTAAACCCCAGAGTTCTTATTGCATGATATTTGGTACATTTTTGACAAAATAAAAATCTCAGAAATTTGATCGGACGCATTTGGGGAAATCCGGTTGGTGGGGTGGGGGGATGCTAGTTACCTTCAGATTACTTTTGATTTTCAACACGAGCCAAGAGGTCATATGACACTTGTGACGAGGTCAGAAGAGCCAAGAGCTCATATGGCACTTGTGACGAGGTCGGAACCTAAAATTAGACTCGGTACTCCGGTTTCCAAGATTTCCGTTTCACCCATCCACCTCCCAATGTCCCCGGATCCGATCCGAATTGAACATGGAGCATCTGAGACATGACATCTTTCTATATATCAAGTTTCATTAAGATCCGATCCCCCATTCGTGGTATAAACATACCTCATTTTTTACGATTTCCCCTCTCTCCAGCCCCCCTCCAGATGGTCGAATCAGCAAAGCGACTGTTATCAAGTCAATTTGTACAGGTCCCCGACACGCCTACCAATTTGCATCGACCTAGCATGCCCAGAAGCACCGAACTCGTCAAACCACCGGAAATCCCCCCAGCTCCCCAAAGAGAACAGATCCGGCCCGGTTATGTCAATCACGTATCTAGAATTTTTGCTTATTCTTCCCACCAAGTTTCATCCCGATATCTCCAGTCTAAGCGTTTTCCAAGATTTCCGGTTTCCCCCTCAAACTACCCCCAATGTCACCGGATACAGTCGGGATTTAAAATAAGAGTTCTGAGACACGAGGCCCATCTAAATATCAAATTTCATTAAGATTCGATCACCTGTTCGTAATTTAAAAATACCTCATTTTTTCTATTTTTTCCGAATTAATAGCCCTTTCACTCCCCCCCCCCCCCCCTCAGATGGTCGAATCGGGGAAGCGACTATTTAAAATTTATTCTGGTCTGGTCCCTGATACACCTGCCAGCTTTCATTGTCCTAACTTATCTGAGAGTGCCCGAACTAGCAAAACCGGGACCGAAAGACAGACAGAAATTGCGATCACTAGCCTATGTGTCACTTGGTAAATACCAAATACAATAAAAAGGGAACTGGAACTTGAAATTTCTAGTCTTTTGGAGTCCCTTCCAAAGTTTACCTCTTCCATAAAAACCTTATATGTCTCCGGACACAATTTACAACCCTTCACCTGGGTTTTGGGAGGGGAGGAGGAGGTTATGTTGACCACCAAGTTTTTGCTATCTGATTGTTGGACTATTTAAAAAAAATTGCAATCTCGAAATTTTGATTAAATGCGTTTGGGAAAAAAGAGTATGTGTTGTAAACCTTTCACTAACTTTCTGGTGATGTCTGGGTTTACATTGATAAACATCAAATGATGCTAAGCGTAAAGCCGAATCTTTCAGAGCTAAGGATTCGCATAAAAGGAGATACTACAAGAGTCTCTTTTCCATAAAGTATGTGTTTATTATACAAAACAAATACGAGACAAGAACTTGACTGGATTAAGAAAAGACAGAAACTAGCTTTAAGCACTTTAGAAGTCTCTATATACATGGTTCCCAAGGTTCTCAGAAAAACGTTCTACTATATTAATTGTCCGAGTTCCACTATGGTTTCCAAGGTTCATAGAAACACGCTGTACTTTTTGGTATTACAATCTTATTGTTTCTGGTGCCCACTTCCATAAGACAAAGCCTCGTAAATTATATAAACCCGTGTCCCACTTAGGCTTTCAGAATCCAATATAGATTGGAAGATAAAACTGACCTGCATTGCATTAAAATTATGTGGTATGTTTTCCGCTCTAAAACTTACATTCAAAATTTTACAGTGTAAAGGGGGGGGGGTAGATACCCTCCGATCTCTTTGGACTCCGATCAAATGAGCCATATCTGAATTTTATACAAGCATCCCTTTTATAAGAACCATATATGGCCCAGGGGCATAATTTACAACCCCTACCCCCGGGCCCTGGGGATTGTGTCGACCCTGGTGTTTCTGGTATATGATATTTGAACTATTTTTAACCAAATGGCTATCTCAAATTTTTTGTTGGATGTACTTGAAGAATAAAGGCATGAGGGGGCTAGTTGCCCTCTGGTCAGTTTTGACTCTAAAAATGTAACTAGAACTTTCAATTTCCAATCAAATGAGTCACATCTGAAGATTATACGACCACCCTAACATAAAAACCATATATGTCCCCAACGCAGAACTTAAAACACTTGCCCACTGGCTCTATAGGGTTGTGTCAAAGCCGTAGTTTTTTCTTACTTTATCTTTTAACTATTTTGAACAAAATGGCTATCTCAAATTTTTTGTTGGATGTACTTGAAGAATAAAGGCATGAGGGGGCTATTTGCCCTCTGATCAGTTTGGACTCTAAAAATGTAACTAGAACTTTCGATTTCCAATCAAATGAGCCACCTCTAAAGATTATACGACCACCCTAACATAAAAACCATATATGTCCCCAACGCAGAACTTAAAATACTTGTCCACTGGCTCTAGGGGGTTGTGTCAAAGCCGGAGTTTTTTGTTACTTTATCTTTTAACTATTTTGAACAAAATGGCTATCTCAAAATTTTGATCAGATGCATTTGGGAAAAAAGAGCCCTATGGGCAGTTGCCCTCTGGTCACTTTTGACTCTTAAAAAGGGTATTATAAATTCCGATTTACAATCGAATGATCCCATTCTGAAGATTATACTACCATCCCTTACATACAAACCTCATATGCCCCAGGGGCATAGCTTACAGCACTTGTCCCTGGGCTCAGGGGACCTGTTTTGTCCCTAGAGTTTTTATTACATGAATTTTGGTCAACTTTGAACGAAGTTGCTATATAAAAATTCGATTGGACACATTTGGGGGCAATAGGGTTGGCGGGGAGGGGGGGGGCTAGTTGCCATTGTATGACTTTTGACACTGAAAAGGGGAACTAGAACTTCCAGTTTCTATCATTCAATTCCCCTCCAAGGTTTATATAGCCACTTCCTTCATAAAACTTTATATGCCCCCAGGGCACAAGTTAAAACCCTGGACTCTGGGGGGAGGGTTGATCCCAAAAATTTTCTTAATTGATCATTTGAACTATCTCAAACAAACTGGCAATCTCAGAATTTTGATTAGATGAATTTTGGGAAAAGAGGGTGTGTGTAGGGGGAAGGGGGGTAGATTCCTTCTGATCTAATACACCTTTTGACTAATAAAAAGGTAGCTAGAAGTTTCAATTTCCAATAAAATGAGCCACTTCTGAAGTTTATATGACATTCCCTTATATAAAAACCTTATATGCCCCAGGGCATAACTTAAAACACTTGCACCTGGACTTGGGAGGTTTGTGTTGACCCCAGAGTTTTTATTATCTGATGTTAGAACTAGTTTTAACAAAACGGCTATCTCAAAATTTTTATTGGGTGGGTTTGGGGTAAAAGGCGTATAGAGGGGGGAGATGGGGGGCTAGTTGCCCCTTGATCTCTTTTGACTCTTAAAAAGTTAAAAAGAACTAGAACTTTCAATTTCCTATCCAATGAGCCCTCGCTGAAGTTTTTACAAGCATACCTTCTATGAGAACCATATATGCCCCCAGAGAATAACTTACAATGATTGCCCCCAGGCCCTGCTGGGGGGTTTTGTCAGCCCCCAGAGTTTTTATAATCTGATGTCTGAATTATTTATAGCAAAATGGTTGCCTCAAAATTTTCACTGGGTGGTTTTGAAGAAAAAAAAAGGCCATGGAGGAGGCTAGTTGCCCTCTGATCCCTTTTGACTCTAAAAAAAAGTGAATTAAAACTTTCAATTTCGAATCAAATTAGTCCTCCTTAAAGTATATACAAGCATCCCTTCTATAAGAATCATATGGGCCCCCAGTATATAACTTACAATGCCTACCCCCAGGCCCTGGGGGGTCGTGTTGGCCCCAGAGTTTTTATCCTCAGAGAGTTATTATCAGATATTTGAACTGTTTTTAACAAAATTTCTATCTCAAATTTTTTATTGGATGGGTTTGGGGAAAAAAACATGGTGGGGCTAGTTGTCCTCCAATCACTTAACTTTTAATAAGCACACTAGAACTTTCAATTGGAAATCAAATGAGCCCCCTCTGAAGTTTATACAATCACCCCTTTGATATGAAGTTCCTCTGGGAAAAAATAATAATAAAAAATTGGAGAAGCATAGCTTTTACTATAGGGAACACTATAGCACTGGCTCTGATTTCAGTCCTTCACATTAAGAATGATGGTGTTAATTATACAGCCCAGTAATGAGGAAGAGTTGAGGAAAGGGCAGTCCCTCTTATCTACAGAGTATTTTCTGTTTGTTTTAAGCTTTAATGTTGCTCCTTTCTTTCAGTTGAAAAAACTTTCATTTTTTATTTCTGACCATTTTTCAAATCATGCTGGGATATCCCCCAATGTAAAATTCTCCTTGTATCTTCATGCATTCCTGGCCACAGGTCCTTGATGGGGAGGGGAATTGTGATTTTGTATATAATTTTTGTTTATTATTGCTTGTTTATTGTATATGAGTTTAAATTTATCAATATCACATTTTCAAAATGGTCAAAAACCATTTACTAAGTTATTCTCAAAGAGAGGATCAGCAGCAGGCCTTTTACTGCCCCCAACTCTTTGGGGACATCATAAAAACTAGCATTTTCCCCAAAAGAAAATTGAGAGCATAGGATCTCCAAAATTTCTCCACAAATTCCATATCTTTCCTCCCTAAAACATCTTTGAAATTGTGCACTTCAGCTTTTTGTAATAAGAAAACATTATGTCGTTTTATTTCAAATACGGCCATAGCTTAAACATGTCTGCAGCAATATTGCTTAATTCAGAGCCTCCCAACCTTTATTTTACCATAGCTCCCTTAAAAATATTTATTAATATGGCACCTCTCTTCCATTTTATAAAATAACAGAAAAACAAAACATTTTATAATCAAAAAAAATATTAGGTACTTATATGATAAATGCCCTAATGCTCAAGTTGCTGTTTGACCACCAAGTTGTTGTTGAAACCAGTTGTTATTTTTTGTTAGTTTCTTTCAGCTTAGTATGAGACAAGATAAAGAAAAGTGACAGAATAGATGAATAATATATAACTTGGTCTATATATTTGAGCACTAGTGGGGGGGGGGGGGGGGGGTATAGTATCTGGACAGTGTGAAATTAGAAAACAATTCTTACTATATAATATGCAGAATAACTGTACCTAACACATGAGGCATGCAGACCTGCTATACTTTACCCCCACCTCATCCCCTAATGTGCAAATATATATGGTAGCATAAATTTGTTTCTAAAGTATTATATTTTTATCTTAATCTAGTACACCTCATTATGATTGAGTGTCAGAGAAATACATTAGAAGAATATTAGGTGCATTGATTAATACACTCTTACAAACAAATAAAACTCTATATATTTGTCCCTTAATAAAATGGCTGTGCTTGCCTATCAGTACAAACTTTATCAAATCTTTGTAAAAAAAAAAAATAACATCATTTTTTTTTCATAAACAGCTATAGCTTAAACTTGTATGCAACAATATTACTTAATTAACTGCAATATTAACTTACAATCAACAAAACAGCTTGTTTTGTAGGAAACAGCTCCTTTCCCTACAACTAAACAAACACAATATCTCAACTTCATTTCAGCTAATGCAGAAAATTCTGTTTTGCATAAAATCTAATTTAATAAGTCGCTCTCTAGCCACACCCGGGGCCACACCAAGAAGCTCCAGCAACAAAGAAGCTCACGGAGAGAACGTTCCAACTTCTTCTCAACTCGTGCTGTTCCACTGTGGAATTCCCTTAGTGAAGAAACAGTTCAGTCCAAAACTGTTGACAACTTCAAAAAAGCAATTGACCAAGACTGGGCAGCGATGGAGTGGAAACTACACTGCGAGGCCAGTGGATCTACTCAACGGAACTAGACAACGCACTTCCACCTCCATCACTCAACCGGCGAATCTACAGGATGTTCATCCAACCTTATTCGCCGGCCAGTGCGATTTAAGGTAATTTAAGGTAAAAAGGAAACTGCAATACTTTTGCAGCTTTTATTTGATAAAATATTATATATCTATTCACAACTGAATTAGAGATACATTCTCATTTTTTTAAAGAAGTATCACAAGAAAATTTAATCAAGTTTTCATCCTCATCATTCATTAACTCAAATTTGTCATCTTCATAAATAAATTGATTTTGTATCCATGCATGTTTTGTAGCTCTAAGTTTTGAATCAAAAGAAGCACTTCCATCCCTTGCACAGATTCAGTCAAAATATTTCAAGTTCTGCTCCAAAAATGTCCACCAAATAGGTAACTTTAATAATAAACTTATTTACATCCATTAAACATACATATTAACCAAACAAATTTGCATCCTCATTGTCATTTTCTTCTTGAAAAATTGGAATTTCTTTTGTGACTATAAACACCTTTTGAATCACTGTTGCACAAGATAGTCAACAGGCTTTGTAAAAGTACAAATGTGAGGTGTAAGCAGCTTGAGAAATAACCTAGCTTTTAATGGGCTGTTTTTTATGTAGTTTATAACTTTTGTTGACTTTGCAAAAACAATATCAAGCTCCTTATTCATATCTTTTTATGTGAGAGCTGCTCTGTGAAGGATGTAGTGCATTCAAAGAAAAATGGTTGTTTTCCATATAAACAGTACCAGAAGGCAAGTTTTGTGTCCTGATATTAACTTTGTACAGTCTGCACAAAGTCCAATGCCATGATTTCTTATTCTGCTGTTCTCATTAAAAGAAAAAATATTACTTATATTAATATGTTCACTGGACGTGACTTTACCAGGAATAGATTTGTAAAACAATACATCTTCAGTTATATTACTCTCTTTAAGACATGCAATCAAATATATGATTTTAGCTACATCAGTTGCTTCACCTACTTGTAAGGCAAATTTCAAAGTGCCAATCTGAAAAACTAATTGATTGCAAAGATCATTAGGTGTATCATCAAATCTTCAGCCAACAGTGTTATCAGCAAGCTGTATTTGTTGCTGCTGTCTTGTATATGATTTGGTAAACATTATTTTGGTCAAATCAATAGCTTCTGACAAAACTAATGTTTCCCCTATTTGTGTGAGATATTTATAACGTATAAACAACAGTTAAGCATCTTCATATTCACAGAACAGCATTAATATTATTTGATTTTTGATGAATCCTGGCTAATATTTGCATCTTACCTTAGACTAGGCTGCACCTTCTCAGAAAGACATGCCTCTCAGGTTAGAAAACAGTGGCTTAATTATTTGCACCATTACTTGAATAATGAGAGAATGATTGATCTTCCTCTCCTTTTGTGAGTTTCCCTTAGCTTATTTATTAGGCTACCCTTGAGAAAATTCAGTAGCCTAGCAGCTTTGACAACTAATGTTGAATATTTTCAGTAGCAGTTTTGACAACTAATGTTAAACATGTAGTTATTATCCCATGCAAGACATGGGATTTTTGCAAAGAGTTTTATTTCCTTTTTTCAGTTCAGAATGATCTATTTTCTTAAACTATAAATGTAGTTAGGGTAATAATGTTATTTGGCTTTACAGTAACATTTTTCTTACTGATTGAATTTGTATTGTATTCATTAAGCAAAAATTAAAATGAATACTAACATAAATATACAATAAGACTATTTCTTTTGAGTTTAAGGGCCTGATATAATTGCACTTTGTTTTTATCTGCAAGACTTCCTGGACACTAGAATCAAAAGAGCCTACATCTTTGTAATGCTTATGCAAAAATTTTTCTATTTCTGTTTGTAGTATACTTTTTAGCAAGTTTTAGATAAGCCTAACCTTCTTGTCATACTTTGGTCAAAGGACTTCACTTGTCCATTAAAACCTCTTCTTCTTGTTGGAGAACAGGCCCCAAAAAATGCTTTCATCACAAGGTTCCAATTTCAGAATTTGTATGAGGGTATTTCCTTCTTTGTCATCTTCTCCTCCCTTCTGTTTGGTTAGTGGGAAGTACAAGTAGGCCTACTTGAGCTACCTGTCCCCAGTAGTTTAAGGCCTAGAGGCCGGCTGGTACCAATATGGCTCTTCCTACTCACTCTTGCTCTCTTCTGCACAGCAGATCTACATTATAATCTAGCTCATTTTAATTGACTTTTTCATTTGGAAATGTAACAGAATCACAAGGTAACTTTAACATCGTTTAGAAACTCCAAAATCTCCGAGAAAATCAGGGTTGTAGAACTCTTTGATAACTGTTTTTTAAAGTGTAGTGCTGCTACAGTAGGCTGCAAGCCTTGGTCTCTTATCTTAGCTAAAAGCTTTCTTCTTTTAGGAAAAAGGTCCTGACAATCAAATTACACTTACCACTAGGCTGACTAACTTCTGTTCAGTACGTCAACTGCGATACTTTTACAGATAAGGAAAATTAAGGATCTTTTTCAAAATTCAACGCCTTTGAGTAGTTGCCGTCGGTTACAATTTTTGCTGTCGTTGCCGAATAGTTGCCGTCGGTTAGGAATTCTTCATATCAGCTGAAAATACGATGCATATCAGACGAAGTTATAACTTTTCAAACTGAGTTGGACCGTTACAAAATATTGGTTTTGCTATCATTGCTGATTCTTCAATGAAAGAAAATGATGGGTTACCAATAATAGTAATTTGGAAATAAATAGAATAATTAAATCTATTTCATGTCGAGTTCTTCTGAATTTAGGTGAATTGAGGTTGTTTCACATCCGTCTTTGGTCAAATTAGGTAAGAGCCACAGATAAAGCGTTTGCAACACATACTAAGTAACCCGAATTAAGATATTTTTCTAGTCATATCCATAAATTAGATTTCATAATGGGTCTCCCAAAAGGATTATGATCCTACTTGGCTGATAACAAATTGTAAAAAACAAACTTTTTGGACCAATTTTCTAACGAAATCACTATTGAAATAGCTAAAATACATGCATTTAAAATCACAATTTTATCCTGAATGCAAATATAATATTCGCTTGCTTCGGAAATGAACTTTTTTCCCGCCCCTAACGTGCAAATACGGACCCTAAATTGCATATATTGTCAGTTGGGTATCAAAAGGTCGTATTTCAACTACTGCAAATTTTCAGAAGTGCAAACAAAAACTTTTACAACAGCTTTTATTTCTCCACTGATAACTATAAAACAAAAACAGACTGATACGCATTGGTTTTACACATCAATCCGTTTTTATGGCACTTGGTATTAACCAAGTGACATATAGCAATCGCAAATTCTGTCGGTCTGTCTGTCGGTCCCGGTTTTGCTACTTTAGGCACTTCCAGGTAAGCTAGGACGATGAATTTTGGCAAGCGTATCAGGGATCGGACCATATTAAACTAGAAATAGTCGTTTTCCCGATTTGACCATATGGGGGGAGTGGGGGGGGGGGGGTTAATTCGGAAAAATAGAAAAAATGAAGTATTTTTAACTTATGAGCGGGTGATGGGACCTTAATGAAATTTGAAGTTTGGAATGATATTGTGTCTCAGAACTCTTATTTTAAATCCTGACTGGATCTAATGACATAGGGGGGAGTTGGAGGGGGAAACCTAAAATCTTGGAAAACGCTTAGAGTTGAGGGATCGGGATGAAACTTGATGGAAAAAATAAGCACAAGTCCCAGATATATGATTGACATAATCGGAAAGGATCCGCTCTCTTTGGAGTAGTTGGGGGGGGGATTCTGAAAAATTAGAAAAAAATGAGGTATTTTTAACTTACGAACGGGTGATCGGATCTCAAGGAAATTTGATGTTTAGAAGGATATCGTCTTAGAGCTCTTATTTTAAATCCCGACCGGATCTGGTGACGTTGGGGGGGAGTTGGGAGGGGGAAACCTAAAACCTGGAAAACACTTAGAGTGGAGGGATCGGGATGAAACTTGGTGGGAAAAATAAACACAAGTCATAGATACATGATTGACATAAACGGAAAGGATCCGCTCTCTTTGGGGTAGTTGGGGAGGGGGGGGTATTTCTGAAAAATTAGAAAAAATGAGGTATTTTTAACTTACGAACGGGTGATCGGATCTCAATGAAATTTGATATTTAGAAGGATATCATGTCTCAAAGCTCTTATTTTAAATCCTGACCGGATCTGGTGACATTGGGGGAAGTTTGGGGGGGGCAACTTAAAATCATGGAAAACGCTTAGATTGAAGGGATCGGGATGAAACTTGGTGGGAAGAATAAGCAGAAGTCTTACATACGTAGTTTACATAATTTGGAATGGATCCGCTCTATTGGGGGGGGGGGTGATTCTGAAAAAAAAGAAAAAATGACGTATTTTTAACTTACGAAGGAGTGATCGGATCTTCATGAAACTTCATATTTAGAAGGACCTTGTAACTCAGATCTCTTATTTTAAATCTCAATCGCATCCAGCGTCATTGGGGGTGGGAGCAGTTGGGGAGACCAGAAATCTTAGAAATTACTTAAAGCGGAGAGATCGGGATGAAACTGGATGGGAAGAATAAAAACCTGTCTAAGATACGTGACTGACATAACCGGACTGGATCTGCTCTCTTTGGTGGAGTTGTAGGGGACCGGATCTGCTCTCTTTGATGGAGTTGGGGGGGATAATTTTGTAAATTGAGGTATTTGTAACTTACGAATGGGTGACCAGATCTTAATGAAATTTGATATTTAGAAGGATCTTGTGCTTTAAAGTTCTAATTTTAAATTCTGACCAGATCCTGTGACATTGGGGGGAGTTGGAGGGGGAAACTAGAATTCTTGGAAAACGTGAAAGTTTGGGTATTTTTATCTTACGAATAGATGATCGGATCTTAATGAAATTTGATTTTTAGAAGAAATTCATATCTCAGAGCTCTTATTTCAAATCCCGACCAGATCTTTTTACATTGGGGGGAGTTGGAGGGGAAATCTTTGGAAAAAACACTTGGAGTGTAGGAATCGGGATGAAGCTTGGTGGATAGGATAAACAAATGTCCTTGATACGTGATTGACAGAATCGTACTGGATTCACTCTCTTTTGCGGAGTTGGGGGGAGGGGTTCAGTCATTTGGCGTGTTTGGTGCTTCTGGAGGTGCTAGGACGATTAAAATTGGTAAGCGTGTCAGGGACCTGCACAATTTGACTTGATAAAGTCGTTTTCCCAGATTCGACCATCTGGGGGGCTAAAGGGGGAGGAAAAATTATAAAAAATTAGGTATTTATAACTTACGAGTGGGTGATCGGATCTTAATGAATGTTGACATTTAGAAGGACATCGTGACTCAGAGCTCTTATTTTAAATCCTGACCGGCATTAAGCCTCTTATTTTCCTTTTTAAATCAATCCGTTGATCAGTAGAGTTTTGTTAAAGCTCATACCCTATGATCTCTTGGCTCTTAGCTCTTCTCGCCTCGTCACAAGTGCCATATGAGCTCTTAGCTCTTGCTATTTTATGGTTATGGGAGAAGAAATGAAAATGTTGTCGGGTTTTTATTTACTCTTATGAAAATTTACAATTACAGAGATACGAACTTATGACAGCCAATTTACAATATGCATTGAATTTTCTGTAAGTCACTCTTCTTCTTCAAATTAATTTAAAAGTTGTTCAAAATAATGGAAAACTTATTGCATATGCATAATTAAGGGTATATATTTAAAAATTAAAGAAGGGGGGGGGGGTAAAGTTTATTTCCAACAGAAGTAAGAACTATATTTTGGTTAGGGATAAAATTCTAATTCTAAAGTCATGTCTATTTGTATGCTATGTCAAAAATATTTTTGAAGACCACACTGCCTTTCAATGACATATAAATAACAGCATAATATAAATGATATAATATCTCGTTAGTGACTTAATTGGAAGAGTTACAGAGAATACACTTGTGATGTAAAAACAGGCCAGCAAGCCATACCAAACTTACCAAGTGAATTGTAAGAATACCCAGTAATTCTTTTTTATAAGCAACAATTTTAACTTGAGAATTTTATATACCTCAGTTCTGTTATAAGAGTTTTATTACTCGATTTTACAATAAAATGTGTTATAGACCAAATTAAACTCAGGGAGGCTATCAAGATTTGTGTCAATAGCATCTCAACATTAAAATGTTAGTCTAGGCCATTATTTTCAAAGTAATTTGATTTTTTTTACATATCAGTACCGCTAGTCCCGTTCTCCAAATTATCATTTTCTAAAATAACTCACCAAATAGTTTAAACTCCTTTTCAAAGGAATAGAGTCACATTTCAATCTTCTATTGCCTAAATTATTTTTTTCTAGATAGAGCCGTGGAAATTGCTGCAGTAGGAAATCTTTCTCATTGCTATCTTGGTTGAATAGGTTGGGAGTCCTTCTTCAACCTTCTTGGATAAAAAGAGAAAATTTTAAATGAAACAGTTGGGGCAAAAACTTGAATTAACTTTCGAATAGTCGTTTCTTAATGCACAAGCCTGAACTGTGGTTTTTTGATCATATTTATTCAAAAACCAAGTTTTTCGGGGGAAGTAAAGAGCGAAGTTGAAACTTAAAACTGACGAAAGTTATCACTTCACAGCCTATGTAATATGTATCAATAAAACTAGTAGAAATAAACCAATTAATTATGTTTCCGTATGCTCTTAGGATTATAGAAAACAAGTGCTTTAATGAAAACATAAAAGTGAATTATATAAACTGGAATATTGATTTGAGAGTCAAAAGTGAAAATGTAGCCTAAGAACAATAAACGAATCTATAAAGCTTTTCATAGTCTTACACCAGTTGTGACATCAGTAACTTTTAGTATACAAATAAAATAATGTTAAAAACATAAACGTAAAATTAAATATTTTTAATAGCCACGAAGTAATTGAACAGCACACAAAAATATTGAATTGATTTATCAGGTAGCATTTTGGTCTCGCCAGCTGTAATACCAATAGTGAGTAATAGTGAGAAACACATTTTCGCAGTTGGTTATTTCTGAGCAGTTTTAATGAAGATGCCACGTTTCTTTGACTCAAGACTAGGCTATTTCACGCCACCGTGACAATATGTGGCTGGCTCTCCCACCCCCTAGCAAGCAATCCCAGAGAGGAGGGGGGCTTGTTATTAGAGATAAATTTAAGGCATATTAAGACGTATTTCTGAGAGGTCTTCTGAAAATGCCTCGTTTCTTTGAATAAGTGTTAGTTGTCAGTCCCCCCCCCCCAAAGTAAAAAAAATCTTTGAACATATTTTACCTTGAATTCAAGCTGTAGAACATGTTAGTCCAAGCAATTCACGCTACCATGGCTATATTTGGCTGGCCTGTGGCATCTCTGCGATACGTATTATCATTACTAAGGCATTTTTAGATATGTTTTGATAGAAATATGATTTAAATCCAATGGTTCGTGTTTTTGCCAGTCAACCCTCTGTGATACACCAAGTCATTTCACACCAACATGCAAAATTATGATTGGCCCTCTGGCATCCTCTAGCACCCCCTTATGATTCCTAAAACATTTTTCAGATATTTTTTTGTTGAAAATAATTCATTAAATCCATTGGTTCATATTTTTCCATACCACCTCGAACGAGATACGCCATGTCAAGTCACACCACCGTGCCACACTATGACTAGCCCTCTGGCACCCCTCATCATTCCTAAGGCATTTCCAAGATATTTTCTTGTTAAAAATCATGCATTAAGTCCATTGATTCATGTTTTTTGCAACCCACCCCCAACTTGACACACCATGTCAATTCACGCCGCTGTGCCACCTATTTGCATTCGGCTGTTTCTGAGAGGTCTGAATGAAAATGCCTCGTTTGTATTGCCCTATTAGACGCACCTGCAAAGAAATAAATTTTTGAAGTCGGTTATTTCTGACAAATTTTAATGAAAATGTCACGTTTCTTTGAGCTAAGATTATGCATATTTCAGACCACCATGCATATTTCAGACCACCGTGACAATATTTGAATGGTCCGACCCCCTAGTAAGTAATTCCAGAGGGTAGGGGGGTTTGTTATTGGAGATAAATTTAAGCCAGATTAAGAAGATTCCTGAGAGGTCTTAATGAAAATTCCTTGTTTCTTTGACTGAGTGTTAGATTTCTGTCTCCCCTCAGCAAAAAAATTCTTTTTAACACACCCCATTTTACCTTTAAGCTGTATAGCATTTTAGTACAAGCATTTCAAACCACTACCACTACTACTATGATACTAGTACAATTATGGCTACGCAAAATTTATTATAAACAAATTTTATACGTTTTCACTTTTAGAACTTTTATAAATCAAATATTATTAACATTTTAAGGAATAAATATCAGCATATGTATATTAAACTGACAATGCACTTTCACTAGTATTTTTTCAGTAAAAAGAAATTTATGTTCTGGCCTTTGGAAGGCATAGGGGTTTTGAGCCCTAGTCATGTTAATTTCTGCTCGTTTTTACTTTTACTTCGTTATTTATGCTAAATTCTGTTCATTTTGTGTTTCATTTATTTATCGATGTTGGTTTGTGGTAGTTCTACGCTTCGCTGATTATTTGATTCTATTTTTACTCATTTTTCTTGTTTAACGGAGTTATTTACTTTTCTTTAAAAAACTCATTTTGTGGAAAAAGCTTTTTAATTAATCTAATAAATAGCTAAAAGTTTTAACTTAGTACTTTTAAACATGTTGAACTCAATTCAAAAGCATTATCTACATCCAGGTTCTGAAAATGACGTGTCTGCAATACCTAAGGAAAGGTTAAACCGAGACCTAATCCGGTCCAGCCCAAGTTAAAAATCCTAGTCAGGTGATCAAAGACTTGAATGCCTATGGCTATATATTATGTTGAAAAATATCATGTGTTTTTGTTGAAATACAACATATTATTTTGAACATTGTTCTTAAGTTGATTAAAGACTTGAAAGCCTATGACTATATAAAGTATATGGTTATATATTAAGGCTACGCAAAATTTATTATAAATAAATTTTCAATGTTTCCACTTTTAGAATTTTATAAATCAAATATTATTAACATTTTAAGGAATGAATATCAGCATATTTATATTAAACGACAATGCACATTCACTAGTTTTTGTTTGTTTTTTTCAGTAAACTGAAAATTATGTTCTGGCCTTGGGAAGGCGTAGGGGTTTCAAGCCCAACTTATGTTAATTTCTGCTTATATTTGCCTCATTTCTTATAGCCATTAGGACATTGATCGATATTTCCAGGTACCCATTTGTAATTTCTCTGCGTCTGCTCAAATTTTCATGAAGAGGAATAGTCCGTGGAGGATTGTTTGCGGGGAGACTTTTCGGAAGTTACCACCATTACCTACTATAACACAGTTACCACCATTAGAGCAGATGTAAGGTAGATAGATGTAACGTAGTAAGGGTAAGGATTTCAATTTTCTGGGGTAAATTTTCAGTGGGGAGGGAACTGTATGGCGTGATTTTTCCGCGGAAAATGTGGCTAAAGTCCACAAGGGTGCTGTAGGGTAATACCTACCTTTGTGTTGCACAAAAATGTTTCTGATGTTATCTTAACGCTTCATTTAACAAAAATGATTTGCTTTATAATATTATGATGCATCTGTGCGTACAAGTTATTATGAACGAGGGGTAATAGGTCATTACGTAGGTAGGAGGGGAGTGTAAATGCTTAAATGAGAACGTTTTAATGGCACAACTCTCTAAGCCTCATTGAGCCTTCAGATGAAAAATGTATAAGTCTTTGTGATTGTAGTTTTTGGATTGTTTTCTAATTAGTCTCGGTTTCAATGTATCTTTCGGGTCTAATCCTTCATTTTATTTTTATTTATTTTTACTTTACGCGTTGTCTGTTCTTGTCTTTTTATTTTTCTCTGGTTTATTCTGTTCTTATTTTTGCTCAGAAAATTTGGTGAACTGTTTGAGACCATTAATTTTTTGCTTCCAATTTTGTCAAATAGTTCGTAGTAACGAACTTTAGGAAGGAGTGACCCGGCTCAATAGTAACCGAAACTCTAAAAAGCGGAATTTTGATACCAATAAAAGAAATTTGCCTTATTTTAGAAAACTGTGGAAACATCCCCTAAGAGTCGTAGAATCTTAACGAAAATCACACCATCAGATTCAGTGTATCAGAGAACCCTACTGTAGAAATTTCAAGCTCCTATCTACAAAAACGTGGAATTTTGTATTTTTTTTGCCAGAAGACAGATCACGTATCCGTATTTATTTGTTTGTTTGTTTTTTTGTTTTACTTTTTCCCAGGGGTGATCTTATCAGCCAGTGGTACTAAAATGTCACAAGAGGGTTCATTCTAACGGAAATTAAAATTCCTAGTGCCCTTTTTATGTGACCAAAAAAATCGAAGGGCACCTAGGCCCCCTTCCACGCTCATTTTTTCCCAGAATCACCGGATCAAAATTCTTAGATAGCCACTTATACAACATAGTCGAAAAACCTAATAACTATGTCTTTGGGGACGACCTACTCCCCCAGAGTCCCCGTGGGAGGTGTTGCAAGTTACAAGCTTTGACCAGTGTTTACATATAGTAATGGTTGTTGGGAAGTGTACAGACGTTTTCAGAGTGAATTTTTGGTTGGGGGCTTGAGGGGTGAGGGTTATGCGTGTGGATATTTCCATGGAGGAATTTGTCATGGAGAAGAGAATTTTCATGAAGGGGTCACAGGACTTCCTAGTATTATTAAAAAAAAAACAATGAAAAAATAAATATGAAAAAGTTTCTTCAACTGAAAGTAAAGAGCAGCATTAAAAAATAAAATAAACAGAAATTAATACGCAAATAAGGGGTTCAACTCCTCCTAATACCTCGCTCTTACGCTAACGTATTTTTATTAATTTCAACTATTTATTCTACGGCCTTTGTGATTCAGGGTTCATTCTTCAGGAATCGGGACAAAATTTAAGCTTTAGTTTACAGAGCGAGGTATTGATGAGGGGGCAAACCTCCTTATATACGTAATAAAAACATACGTGTATAGAAGTTCGCTAAGTAAGTTAATTCATAAGTTACGTATATTTTTTTACTAATTAAATCGTTCGTAAAAATTAAAAATTCTAGTTGCCTTTTTAAGTAACCAACAAATTAGAGGGCAACTAGGCCTCCTCCCCCGCTCATTTTTTCTCAAAATCTTCTGATCAAAACAATGAGAAAGCCGTTATGCAAAAAAAATAATATGCATATTTTGTTTTAATTATTCATTTGCGGAGAGCCAAAATAAAAAAATTCATTAATTCAAAAGTGTTCAGAAATTAAGTAGAAAAACAAGTTTTTTTAAATGACAGTAAGGAGCGACATTAAAACTTAAAACGAACAGAAATTACTCCGGATATAAAAGGGGCTTTTCCCTCCTCAGCATCCCATCCTTTACGCTAAAGTTTTTTACTGTTTTAAAAAGTAGAGTTTAGAGAAAGGCTCAAACTTTAGTATAAAGAGCAGGAAGTTAAGAAGGGAACATCCCCTTTCATATACGGAGTAACTTCTGTTCGTTTTAAGTTTCAATGTCGCTCCTTACTTTCAGTTCAAAAAACTTTTTTTTATATTTAATTTCATAAAAAAGGCAGAAACCTAATTGTTTTGTTAGCCATTAGGACATTGATCGATATTTCGAGGTACCCATTTTGTACTTTTTCTGTGGCTACTCAGTTTTTCATGTAGGGAAATTTTTCATTGGGAGGAATTGTCCGTGGAGGATTGTTTGCTGGGAGATTTTTCGGAATAATTCTTCACTGGGGATTTTATGGGAGGAAAGACGTCTAGTAACCATAGAAAGATAGCTAAACGGAAGTCAAGATATAGAAACAAAAATAAATAGAAAATGTATATGGAAGGAAAATTAAAACAGATCAGAAATCAGGCAAAAAAGGTAAAAATTAGTCATAAGAAAGAATAATCATGAAACTGGCTTTACCCTCTTCTGATTACTACTACTACTACTAATAATAACTCAGTGCAGCACCAAGCCGCCTGAGGCTAACACAGCTACGCATGCTCCTCCTTCAACCTAATCTATTCAAAGCCTTCCTCTTTACACCCTCCCAGGAAGTTCTCATTTCCTTTAAATCTTTATTTATGACATCCTTCCAGACCAGACAAGGACGACCTGCTTTCCGTGTAGCCCCAGAAGGTTGGCCAAAAAGGACAATCTTCGGTAATCTGTCATCCTTCATCCGTAGAACGTGGCCTAGCCATCTGAACCTTTCTTTCATTATAGCCCTAGAAAGCGGGATTGAACCACAACTTTCATACAGTCTACTGTTTGAAATCTGGTCAGTCAGCCGGGTACCCAGAACAGTCCGTAGGCAATTTCTCTGGAAAACATCTAGTAAATTTTCATCTGCTTTTCGGAGTGCCCATGCTTCAGAGCCGTATTTGACCACTGTCATCACTGTAGCTTCCAATATTCTAATCTTGGTTTGTAGACTTATCTTTCTATTCTTCCAAACTTTTTTAACTGTGAAAAAACACACTGAGCCTTAGCTATTCTAGTTTTAACATCTTCACTGCTCCCACCATCTTTACTAATAATACTACCAAGGTAACTGAAGCTCCCAACCTGATCGATCTTTTCGTTACCTAATATCACCTGTTCATCTTCACTTATTCCTAGCCTTAGTGACTTAGTCTTCTTAACATTAATTTTCAAGCCTATTCTAGCACCCTGAACTTCTGATTGATCGTTGAATATAACCCCCGCCAGAGCTCGACCATGAGAATAACTGGTGGCAATCTCGACTGAAAGACTTCATTCGGAGGCTTCACTATCAGTGTACTTCACAGGAAGAGCTACGTATGGATATGAAAGCATTTTTAAAAATATCAAACAGTTCGTGGTAACCAACTGTAGTAAGGAGCGACCCGGCTTAATACTAATCAAAACTCTAAAAGATGGAATTTTGATACCAATAGCTACATCAAAATAATCGCATTTTAATGCTGATTTTAAATATATAAGTTTCATCAAGTTTAGTCATACCCATCAAAAGCTACAAGCCTGAGAAAATTTACCATATTTTAGAAAATAGGGGGAAACAACATGTAAAGGTCATAGGATCTTAACAAAATCACACCATCAGATTCAGCGTATCAGAGAACCCTATTGTAAAATTTTCAAGCTCCTATCTACAAAAATGTGGAATTTTGTATTTTTTGCCAGAAGGCAGATCACGGATGTGTGTTTATTTGTTTGTTGTTTTTTTCCCAGGGGTGATTGAAACGACCCAGTGGTCCTAAAATATTGCAAGAGGGCTCATTCTAACGGAAATGAAAAGTTCTAGTGCTCTTTTTAAATGACCAAAAAATGGGAGTGCACTTAGGCCCCCTCCCACGCTAATTAGTTTCCCAAAGTCACCGGATCAAAATTCTGAGATAGCCATTTTATCCAGCGTAGTCGAAAAATATTATAACTATGTCTTTGGGGACGACTTACTCCCCCAATGTCACCGTGGGAGGGCCTACAAGTCAAAAACTTTGACCAGTGCTTACATACAGTAATGGTTATTTGGAAGTGTACAGACATTTTCAGGGGGATTTTTTGGTTGGGGGGGGGGCTGAGAAGAGGGGGATATATTGGGGGAACTTTCTTGGAGGAATTTATCATGGGGGAAGAAAATTTCCATGAAGGGAGCGCAGGATTTTCTAGCATTGAAAAAAAAACAATGAAAAAATAAATATGAAAAAGTTTTTTCAACTGAAAGTAAGGAGCAGAATTAAACTTAAAACGAACATAAATTATTACGCATATGATGGGCTCACCTCCTCCTAATACCTCGCTCTTTATGCTAAAGTATTTTTAGTAATTTCGACTATTTATTCTACGACTTTTGTGATTCGGAGGTCATTCTTAAGAAATTGGGACAAAATTTAAGCTTTAGTGTAAAGAGCGAGGTACTGAAGAGGGGGTGGACCCCCTCATATAGGTAATAAAAACATGAAAATACAGAAATCGTTACGTAAGCAATTTATAAGTTACGTATATCTTTTACTAATAAAAACATTCGTAAAAAATTAAAAGTTCTTGTTGCCTTTCTAAGTAACCAAAAAATCGGAGGGCAGCTAGACCTCGTCCCCCGCTCCTTTTTTCTCAAAATCATTCGATCAAAACTATGAGAAAGCCATTTAGCAAAAATAAAAAATAAAAAAATATGCAAATTTAGTTTTAATTATTCATCTGCGAAGAGCCAAATTCAAAACATGCACTGATTCAAAAACGTTCAGAAATTAAATAAGAAAACAAGTTTTTTAACGGAAAGTACTTTCTGTTAAAAACTTCTGTTAAAGGGCTTGAAACCACAACGCACGGTAATTAATCCTCAAATGGAATAAATATTCAGCAGAATTAATCCTCATAAGGTATTTACGACCTCAAAAACTCAGAATTTCACAGTCTAGTGGACCTCGATGCCACTTCAGTTTTATTTTTAGTGGCGATGTTTATTTTTTATGGCGAATAGCTGATGTTTAGGGATAATGGTGACACGCCATGGTGCCTCACCAAAAATTTGTGTGCATGTTGCTGATTTTTCTCTGGCTGCGCGCCACCAGATGACACTGAGCTATCTTATTAGAAAGCAGTTTCAGGATTTTAGAAAAGGAGTTCCAGAGTGACATATCGTTCAAATCCGAATAAACAGACGAGTTTGTTAAACCCATTTAGAACTTCGAGGGCATGCACTGTATAATGAGACGTATGAATCCGAGGAAAATACGCCACAAGCAACAACACTCAAAAATGTGTTAGATGAAGAGTATTTTTTAAGACTTTTTACTTTTTTGCTTTTCAGTAAACAGTAGCGTTTGTTTCCTTCCGTGTCCGTGTTTTCTTGGTACCTGTCACTGTAGTCTACCCAATAAAACAGTAATCACAGTATTACGCCTTTCAACCCAGTGTGCGTCACAACAGTTAGGCAGTTTTTGTTCTTCGTGTGCGGCACAACGCAGAAAAAGCTAAGGACTCAGTTCGTTTAGCGATAGTGGGAGATAAACAACAAACAAAAATGTTTTGTGAATACCTTGTAGCGTCTAAAATACACCCAGTTTGGAGGCCTTAACAAGGACAGAAATGCATGTAAAAGCAAGCGGATGCTGTTTTCTATCTTTTTTTTCGAGCAGGCAGGGGCTTCGCAAGCGAGGGGGAAGCAGAACCAAAAGCTTTTAAGGATTTGATTAAACTCTGAACAAAAGTCCAAAACTATCCTGAATCCGAGAATAAACCGGAGTATTCACAGCAGAATCTCAGAGAGTCCAAAATTTCGATTTGATTACAATACCGACTTGGCAGAGTAGGTCCCAAATTTAATAATAGAATTCATAAATTCTGCGAAGGAAGCCTAGTAGCGATATCTGTAGTCATTAAATATAGTTTAAGCCGAATCAAAATTCAAAATCGTTCCACAAGATTCAAAAAAGTTAAGGATTTGGTTGAATTTTGCACAAGATTTTCGAAATAAGATTTTAATCTTATTCCTCTCTTCTTTCCGAAATCCAAGCGAATTTTCTGGAGTTATATGGTAAAATGAGAAATTCATTAGCTTTGTATTTCGGCTCGATTTAAACTAAACTCGATTTCGCCAACTCGGCTCGATTTAAACTAAAGAATTAAAATCTATTTCTGGTGTAGAATAGGTCATGCGCTTACCGAATTTACTACTTTTATATCGGTTTGACCGATATAAAAGTAGTCATCTACTTTTCACCAACTTTTCATCTATTTTGTCATCTTTTTTCACCAAAGCATAACAGTGAGTAATACCAAAACATTGTTCAAGAATATACGTTCAACCCAAGGCCTCTTAGAAATATTCTGGACTTAGAATCGTTAATCTGAGCTAAAGTTTTCATCTGCGTTTTGAAACAACAATAACGACTGAAGGAATTATCCCCTAGTTCTAAGTATCCTAAATTTGAAACAAGTCAAAGCTGTTACGGCTCTAACATAGCGAGGTCGCTTTCTGAAGGTATAAAAATTTACGAAAAATGAAATTTGTAATCCTATAAATTCCGAATATTTGCCGCTTTGTGGAATATTGATTCACATGAAAGACGGAAATTGATAATGCTTAATCTCAAGATTAAAATAAAAAAATAAAAATTTTGCGATGAAATACGCTGGAAACAAAAGCACACAAATGGTATGACCGGATTAATGAAAAATTACGGCTCATGACTTGAGATAGATCTTAAAAATGGGTTATCTCAAGGGATGTATAAAAACGAAACAAAATCTGTAAAAGGTATCTGCTGTGAGCCACTTCAAATAAATTATCAAGCTATTCCACAAGAAATCAAGAGGACTGCTGCAAGTGAGAGAATAGGCTCTTTAAGAAAATATTTTGAGATTTCTGGGGGGGGGGGGCTTAAATACGCTACTGCCTACTCTGTCTGTAAGATTTTATTCTCATTGTCGGGTTAGAATTCAATATCGATAGATTTTTACAAAGTTACTTATCCCACCGAAACACAAAATATATAGACAACAGTTGCGCTGAGTCGTATCTTGCCCATAGAAATAATTCAACACACATCTTTAGACTAGCCGTTAACCTCCAGTGCTCCCTCAGCCAATCAGCAGGGAAAGATCTTGGCTCTACTCCATGAGATAAAACAGAAATTTCTGTTGTGACCCATGTTAATTCTGGCATTAACCCCCCCCACCCTTATTGGGATTATATAAAAATGATGTTGATTCATTTGTTAATAGATATGTCTATCTATTATCCGTTCATGCGTTCTATATATGCGACACTCTCGCAGTTTCCAACTGCGAGAGTGTCTGGTTTTGACGCAGCGCCAATTAATGTCGCGACGATAGTTATGTGTTGCTTTGTGTTATGTGTTGCATTGTTGCGCAAATGTTTGCGCAACTGGTGTCTATATAGGCAGTGCACCGCAATAAAAAAATTACTGCAAAATCATAAGGCTAAACATAGAAAGACCGGCGGCACAACACCTCGCCGATGGCACTGGTGGAACACCGGCGCGCTGCCTAAATTTTTATCCAAGCTGCGTCTTTCATCGAGAGTGCACCACCGGTAGATAGGTGTGGCATCGGGGTCTAAAGTCTACTTCCCTTGAGAAAATTGTTATTTTTCCAAAAAATAACAATTCTTGAAACTAGAAAGATTAAATATTTAAAGATCGAGCCAAAAGTATAGTTCTTGTTTTGTTTAAGTGGTTTTTCGTAAGTTATTTTATCTTGATCATTTCAAAGTGATGATTGTGTCCTTTATCTAAAAAACCAATAAGTTTATGAATTATAGAGATAAGAATAGTGCATATGATATGTGTTAGATAATTCCCATTGCCTTTGTTTAATTTACTTAGTCGGGAATCAAGAATTGTTGGACTATCTTATTCCTGGTAAGTTTTATTTATACATTTTACATAGGTTATTAAAATACACTAGAAGGAAGTAATAATTCGTAGTTAAAAGAATGGTTTTCAAAGTGGAACAGCGCATCATGCACTACTTGTATATTTTACTGCTCTTACTCAGGGCTGGTGGAGGACTATTTGGAGCCTTATAAATGAGTCCCACGGAGCAATCCCTCGGGAACATTTTTATCTATTAATGTCATGCTACTTCGATTATAAATTAACTATCAACTCCGTTAACCAAAAATTTGGAGAAATTCGATTACAATTTGCAATGAAAAACACAGAATTAATCCTAATTATGCAATTACTCGATTAACCAATCGTATCTTTGCTGGATAGGGGGACATTTTTACCGACTTTTTCAATGAAAATACCAAAAAAAGTATTTTACAAAATCTAAGTAGTGGCGAAAATTCAGGGGGGGGGGCTGTTGATTAGACAGGGATCATCCTCTCGTTTATTACATTATAGAATAGAGTTTATTTGCGCTTAAAGCCCATAGGCCATGACAAATCATCAAATATTCTTGACAATAAATCATATAAATTTATTTTATTTTTACCGCCACTTCCAGGTAGTGTTGGGTGATATTCAATATCGATATTGGTTTATCGATACATCAGGGCAAATATCGATATCGAATATCGAAAAGTAAATGTCGATATCGAAAACAATAATTGAAGATTTTTGACTGTTTTCAGTTTTCCCTGCTATTTACCGGTGAGCGTCCTGCAGAAAAGATCCAACATAGAAAATTGTTTCAGAAAGGGCCGAGAAGATGAACAATGGTGTATTTAGTCCATTAACTCATACATGCTGATACATAGCATACATATCTGTATCCATAAGTTGACATAGCTTGTTCCCAAATTCAATATACGTTTAGTGAGGTTGGATTTTCAAAAGCTGCTGAGGCCCTCCAAAGGACTTGGCTGTATAAAATAATGTCTATGCTTACAGACCTTGCTCAGATCACACCCGTTATGATTGCCGCATATCTTGATCTGCGTTTGATGAAATTGTATATTTCCACTGACGGTCTTCTCCATGTTGAGAGTACAATAGAGAGATATATGGATTTGGCCTTTCTGGCTACTAAATTGGAATCACCAGATGCAAGTCCTCTGACAGTCCCTGTGATTCAAGCACGACAGAATCAAGCTTGTTTTTGGGGAGTATATGACGAACTTTCAACAGTCAATGCAATACATGCTTCGCCAGCAGCCCAATCTATAACCCCTGGTTCCCACTGCTACCATTTCTCGCAAAATCCTGCGACATGCGACAAATGACACAAATCGTGCGACAAACGACGCAAAACCATGTCGGATGCGTTGAATAATTTCAACTCATACGACAAATCGCATGCGTTGTTCTGATTAAAAAAAAAAAATCATAACCAAAGTCATGGAAGTGATTGAAAAGCTAATTTTGGCTGACTTGAATTCTTCTAGAGCTTGTCGCAGCGACGCAAAATTCTGCGTTTCTTTGTGAACCTCCATCTGATTCTGTTGTACGTCTGTTCCGCCAGAAAAAAAAATCGTGTCAGGATTAACGCAGCACTGGGAACCAGGGGTAAAGGCTCTTCAGATTTTGCATAGGGAATCTTTAGCTCCAAGAAAAACTGATCCATTCAAGTCACGGAAGTCTCGTAATATGAGTCTCAGAAATATGTGTAAAAAGGTGACACCAGGTCGTCAGTTCCAAGGCTGGTGAGTTAATTAAATAGTTGGGGGTGACGACCTGTAAGTGAAGAGCGACTCGACCCAATAGTAACTGAGACTCTAAAAAATGGAATTTTAATAATAATATATAAATTAAAAGCATCGGCTTTTTATGTTGTTTCTAAATATGTAAGATTCATCAAGTTTAATGTACCCATCAGAAGCTAAAAGCCTCAGAAAATTTGCAGGATTTTCGAGAAAGGGGACAAACACCCCAAAAAGTCAAGAAATATTAGTAAAAAGCACACCATCAGAATCAGCATATTATGGAACCATACCAAAAAGGTTCCAACCTCCTATCTAAAAAAACCTGGAATTTTGAATTTTTTGTTTGAAAAAAGATCACGGATACGTCTTTATTTGTTGTTTTTCTTTTTTTTTCTTTTTTTTTTACCAGGCTGATCGTGTCAAACCAATGGTCCAAGAATGACAAACTTACAAGGGGAAATTTTAAACGAGAAAATTTTCCAGAACTCTGCTATGAAATTTATCTTACTTACTCTTTGCTGATTCAATTTTACATGTAGAGATGTTCCAGGGAAAATGTCTGGGGGAAATTTTCAGAAAAGTCAAAATTGTCTGGGGCATTTTTCCGTGGGAGGGATTTTCCACAGGAGAAATTCTCTGTGGGAGAATTCTACGAGAGAAATTTTCCATTGGGAGGATAGAATTTTCAGGAAAGATTTCTCACCTAGGGGGTTTTCCGCCGTGATTCAGAAATTAAATGAAAAAAGGTCTTTTTTCAAATGACAGTAGGCTAAAGAGAATTTTCTTGGTGAAACTGTCGAGAAGAAAATTTCTGGGCAGAATCTTCAGCAGGGATGGATTTATCGTGGTGGGGATTTTTCAAAGAGGAGAGAGGTAGATTTCCTGGAATTATTGGAAAACCATCAAAAAATAATTTTTTTTTTCAGCTGAAACTAGGGAGCAATATTGAAACTTAAGGCGAGAAGAAATCATACCCCATACGAAGGGAAACAACCCCTCCTCAGTGCCTAGCTCTATACGTTAAAGGTTGACGTTTGTCCAGATTCTTCAAGAAAAACTTCTGAAACACAAGGGTCGTTTATTTAGAATAAAAGCCTTTATAAAATAATATAAGACAAACATAAGGGACATCCCTCTCACATATGCAATAGTTTCTGTTCATTTTAAGCTTTAACGCTAGTTTTTACTTTTACTAAAAAACACTTTTTTTTATTTAATCACTGAAAAGTCGAACCAATTCTCAGGGGAAAATATTGGCATGTTGTTGATTTTGAATAGCCAAAATTAGCCAGCAAGCTATCTTTCTTTATCATGAGCCTGAGAAATTTCGAATCTGAATTTTTATAATATTAATTTATGTAATTGAAGATTTTTTTATTGTTTTCTTTTGTATTGTTCAAAGTTTTAAATAAATTGTGAAAAATAATCTTTAAATAAGAGTTTTTATTGAACTTTTGCAGAGCCAAGAGGTAATCTGAACAAAACACTGATCAAAAATATCGAAATCAATAATATCGATTGTCAAATATCGAAAGTCAGAATATTTATATATAGATAAATCGTTTAATCAAGTTATCGTCCAATACTACTTGCAGGATGGACTTGGGTTTGCTGGGCCCATGACCCAAAATATGAAGATTTTGTGTAATTTTGTGTATAGTTTCATGTATTTTCCAAGTAATTAGCTAATTTTCTTCAAGAGAATGGAAGCTCTTCCAAACAGACCTTCAATATATTTCTAAGTATGTGCCTCGTTATTTTTTATGATCTAATCTGAAACCTTGTTGTCTTATCGAGATTTTTTACTAATTATCATTTGCCAAGCCAATTTGCCAAGGTGAATCATTTGCCAAGCCAATTTATCAACATTCTACGATTGAGTTAAGTTCAAAAGGAAGCATAATACGCTTTTATTTGATACATTATAAAAGCATGGGGAATATTATCCTGCATGTTTTACTATTACGTAAAATAACTTAACAACTTATATTTTCCCCTTGCTTTCTTTGTTTAACCTTATCCTGTTTACCTTGGAGTAAGGGTTATGAAAATTGTTCTGGTTCATTAAGGTTTGCTATGGCTCATTGCGTTTAATAGGTCACTACGAGGTTCATTATAGCCTCGGAAAACAAACCTTCAAAACAGTTATGTTTATCCTTATAGCATACGGTCTAGTTGTCTAAATTTGTCCTACGAAAATTTCTTTGTCCCTTATTTTCGGTATTTCAAAAAAAGGTAACGTTATACAACACAAAATTCGCCGAAAAGCAAAGAAAAACATGAAAAAAAGATGTCTGGTTATGGCACTTGGTATTAACCAAGTGACATATAGCAATGGCAAATTCTGTCGGTCTGTTGGTCTGTTGGTCTGTCGGTTTGTCTGTCGGTCCGGTTTTGCTACTTTAGGCACTTCCAGGTAAGCTAGCACGATGAAATTTGGCAGGCGTATCAGGGACCGGACCAGCTTAAATTAGAAATAGTTGTTTTCCCGATTTGACCATCTGGGGGGAGTGGGGGGCCGGTTAATTCGGAAAAAATAGAAAAAAATGAAGTATTTTTAACTTATGAAGGAGTGATCGGATCTTCATAAAACTTACCTCGTAACTCGGATTTCTTATTTTAAAGCTCAACCGAATCCAGCGTCATTGGGGGGGTAGTTTGGGGGGGGGGCGGAAATCTTAGAAATTACTTAAAGCGGAGAGATAAGATGCGTGACTGACATAACCGGACCAAATCTACTCTCTTTGGTGGAGTTGCGGGGGGGGGGGGTAATTCGGAAAAATGAGGTATTTGTAACTTACGAACGGGTGAGCAGATCTTAATGAACTTTGATATTTAGAAGGATCTTGTGCTTTAAAGCTCTAATTTCAAATTCCGACCAGATCCTGTGACATTGGGGGGAGTTGGAGGGGGAAACCGGAACTCTTGGAAAACGTGAAAATTGGGGTATTTTTATCTTACGAATAGGTGATCGGATCTTAATAAAACTTGATATTTATAGAAAGATCTTATGTCTCAGATGCTCCATTTTCGACACGAATTGGGTCCGGGGACATGGGGGGCTGGAGGAGGGAAACATAAATCTTGGAAAACGCTCAGAGTGGAGAGACCGTGATGAAACTTAATGGGAAGAATAAGCAAAAGTTCTAGATACGTGATTGACATAATTGGAACGGATCCGTTCTCTCTGGAGGAGCTGGGGGTGTTAATTTGGAAAAATTAGAAAATTAAGGTATTTTTAACTTAAGAACGGGTGACCGGATCTTAATGAAATTTGATATTTTGAAGGAATTCATGTCTCAGAAATCTTTTTTCAAATCCAGACCAGATCTGTTGACATCAGGGGGAGTTGGAGGGGGAAATCGGAAATCTTGGAAAATGCTTAGAGTGGAGGAATCGGGATGAAGCTTGGTGGGTAGAATAAGCAAATGTCCTTGATACGTGATTGACGTCACCGTACTGGATTCACTCTCTTTGGGGGAGCTGGGGGTAGGGGCTCAGTGATTTGGCGAGTTTGGTGCTTCTGGACGTGCTAGGACGATGAAAATTGGTAGAGGTTTCAGGGAGCTGCACAAACTGACTTGATAAAGTCGTTTTCCCAGATTCGACCATCTGGGGGGCTAAAGGGAGAGAAAAAATTAGAAAAAATGAGATATTTATAACTTACGAGTGGGTGATCAGATCTTAATAATGAATTTTGATATTTAGAAGGACATCGTGACTCAGAGCTCTTATTTTAAATCCTGACCGGCATTAAGCCTCTGATTTACCTTTTAAATCAATCTATTGATTCTTAAAATTTTGTTAGAGCTCACACCATATGAGCTCTTGGCTCTTGTTTTCGATTGTTGTTAACGCATAGCTGTTTTTATAAGGAATGTTTGTGTCTGGCCGCCTAGGCCACTAGAACAATTTTGTTATCAAAAGCTACAAACTCCAATTATTTTGGTATTTACTAAAGAGATATACACATCTGTATCAATGTATTTTCGAAAAAATACAGGCTTCAAATTCTTGGGAAACAAGTAAAATTGAACCCTTCGGTTGAACTTATATTGTTTTATGAGGCGAGTTATCGCTATTATCACCTTATGAATTAACAATTAAATGAAATGCAAATTTATAATTATGGGTAAAGCTTTTACAATAGTTTTTTTTACTATCAAACAATTTATGGTAACGAAGTGTAGTAAGGAGTGACTCGGCTCAATAGTAACCGAAACTTTAAAAAACGGAATTTTAATGCCAATAGTTACATCAAAAGAATCGTATTTTTATGCTGATTTCAAATGTATAAGTTTTATAGTCATACCAATTATATTTAAATTTAGTCATACCAATCAAAAGTTACGAGCCCGAGAAGAGCCTGAGAAAATTTGCCTTATTTTAGATAATACGGAGAAACTCCCTCTAAAAGTCACTGAATCTTAGCGAAAATCACACCATCGAATTCAGCATATCAGAGAACCCTGCTGTCGAAGTTTCAAGCATGTAGGACCCAGTGGTCCTACAATGTCGCGAGAGGGCTCATTCTAACGGAAATTAAATCTTCTAGTGTTTTTTTTAGTGACCAAAAAAATTGGAGGGCACCTAGGCCCTCTCCCACGTTCAATTTTTTCCCAAAGTCACTGGATCAAAATTCTGAGATACCCATTTTGTTCAGCATATTCGGGAAACCGGATAATTATGTCTTTCGGGACGACTTAATCCTCACAGTCCCTGGGGGAGGGGCTGCGAGTTACAAACTTTGACCATTGTTTACATATAATAAGGGTTATTGGGAAGTGTACAAATATTTTTAGGGGTACTTTTTTGTATTGGGGGGGGGGGGGGTTGAGGTGGGTTGGGGAAGAGGGTTACGTGGGAGGATCTTTCCATGGAGGAATTTATCATGAGGGAAGAGAATTTTCATGAAAGGGATGCAGGATTTTCTAGCATTAAAAAAAAAACAATGTAAAAATGAATAAAAAAATTCAGCTGGAAGTAAGGAGCAGCATTAAAACATAAAAAGAACAGAAACTATTACGTAAATAAGAGGGTTCATCTCCTCCACAATACCTCACTCTTTAAGCTAAAATATTTTTAGTAATTTCAACTATTTATTCAACGGCCTTTGTGAGAATTGGGACAAAATTCAAGCTTTGGTGTAAAGATCGAGATTTTGACGAGGAGGCAAACCCCTATACGTAATTAAAATATTCAAATATGGAAATTTGTTACGTAAGTTAATTCGTAACTTAAGCATATTTATTACTAATAAAAATGATCGTAAAAAATAAAAACTTCTATTTGCCTTTTTAAGTAACCAAAAATTGGAGGGAACCTAGGCATCCACCGCCACCCCTTTTTTTTATCTATGAGAATCTTTTTTTTTATCTTCTTTTTAACTATGAGACAGCCATTTAGCCAGAAAAAATATTATTATACAAATTTCGTTTTACTTATGTGCTTTTGCAGTGAACCGACTTATGTTTTACTTATGTGCAGTGAACCAAAATCAAAACATGCATTAATTCAAAAACATTCATAAATTAAATAAAAAAAACAAGATTTTAAACTGCAAGTAAGGAGCAACATTAAAACTTAAAACTAACAGAAATTTTTCCGTATATGAAAGGGATTGTCTCTCCTCGACGCCTCGCTCTTTACGCTGAAGTTTTTTATTGTTTTAAAAAGTAGCGTTGTGAGAAAGAGTCAAACTTTAGCTTAAAGAGCGAGGCGTTGGGGAGGGGACAACCCCTTTCATATACGGAATAGTTTTTCTTCGTTTTTAAGTTTTAATGTCACTCCTTACTTGCAGTTAAAAAAACTTTTTTTTTATTTAATTTTAATTAAAGGTTTCAAGCGTTATTATTTGTTTTCATTTCGTTTTAATTATAAATGAAAAGGACACTTTGATATAAGAATTTACTTGCCTATGGGTTTACCGCAGTCGCTAGCATCTCACTGACAGAGCGTCGTAACTAACCGTCTTTACCAGGGATTATTATTATTGCACTGGTCAACTCCAGAGACCGGGAGTAGCAGCCAAGTCCCCCTTCTGTCTCGTTGACCTGTTCTTATTGCGCGCTTAACCCTATCAAGGGATTAAGCATATTTTTTCCTTTGAGGTTGCCGGTCTAAAAGGTATTCTCTTCTGATCTATGACGTCACACAGTGCATCAGACATTCTTGACACTTTAAAAAAGGAGATAAACATTCATTCAGTTGTTTGTTATGATTTCAACCGATACCATGTAAAAAGTGGTCGTTTTGCGCCTTTTGGATTTAAACAAGGATTTGTTACAATTTAAAGTTTTGTGGTGAGATTGCTGTTGAAATTATTATACGCTTTATCAGGCACGTGACTAGTAATTCAATATGGGCGGGGGGGAGGGGCAAATTTCTGAGAGTACAAAACGGTAGCACTTTTAGGCCTCATAATCTCGGGGGGGGGGTTGAATGTGTATAACAGGAGTTCAAATATAAGATAAAAGTAATTTAATGTCAGAAAAACTGGGCGGAGGGGCAGCTACCCCTGTCCAGGCCTAAAACCGCAACCGCTGGATCATTTGAAGGAACAATCATGTGCTAAGATTCCCCATCTGAACTAATCATTTTAAATACATGGGATGGGAAGATCGAATAGTACTAGCCTATTCATTGGGTAAATTTTCGGTAATTACATCAACATTTGAAAGGGGTAAGACCATTGGACCTTATCGCTCCAAAGTGCGAATTAAGGTAGTTAAATAATCCCAAGTATACGATTTATATAGCCTGTTACAATTTCTAACTTTCTAAACATCAGTGTCACAACCCTCCTGGCTACGTCATTCAGTGGAGGCAGGGTGGGAGGCACAAAGTTGTTTACGCTTGCAAAAGACTGCGCAAACTTTGGTTTTTGTGATGAACGGAGTTAGCTAGACTCGAAACTTTTTGGCATAGGGGAGGAGGGTTCAAATTCTAGAGGCTAGCTGTTTGTAGTCTTGGAAAGTGGCTGAGTTAGGTGGCTTAACTTTTCAGGAATGGGCCTCATCCGAAGTTATTTCCTGGGTGGCATGGGCATCATTTAAGCGGGGATAAGTGCCTCCTAGAGTTTGAATAAATACCTTTTTTGGTATTTTCTTTGAAAAGACAAGCTTGGTAGTTGATCTTCTTCTGGTATAATTTCAGACCGTCCGAAAAAATTCCTCACCGACCCTCCCTCTACGCATTTGGCTGTGTTTACCCAGTGTTGGATCTAGGGAAAGGGGGTGTTCACCTTACCCCCCATTGGTTTGGGTACTGTTGACTGTTTCGCAGTTTTACCTGACGTTTATACGGATTTGTTGGGAGAAACAGGATCACAGTTTTAGTCTTCAAATATGTTCATTGAAGGATTTAATCCTGAATTTGCCTGCCCCCCTCACTCTCACCCTAGTCATCCTAAACTATCCAGCTGTGAAGAAGTATACCAAATTAACCATTGGGAGGTGGACATGCATTGATTTCCCCTTGTCCCCTTTTGTGTGTACGCATGCATGTAATGTATCTAAAATATGGGTGCCCATAAGGGGAAGGGGTGCCAGCCCCCCCCCTGCCGAATGACGCTACCTTATATTTTTATTGTTTTTTGGCTTTCTTTTATACAGCATTGGAAGTGCCAATTAGACTAGGAGCCCCTCCCCCTAAAATTGGGACAATGATCTAAAACAGATTATAGTACTTGTGTCTTATAGCCAACATACCCTGAGAATTTATATCGCGAACACGAAACAATAATCGATTTTCATGGTCTTTATACCAGACAATAAGCTTCGGCTCGGTGGGAAACTACATTGCAGTTATATTTTAATTAAGTATTTAGTTAGTATTTTGGTTAGGTTAGTTTAGGTTACGTATTTAATATAATGAAGTCTGGGCGGCCTCCCTTCCATAGTTATTTGTTGCAGTTTCCATAATTTTGTTTCTAAACTATTATATTTTCATCTTACTTTGGTATATTTCATTATGATTAACCTAACTTCACTTCTTGAGTGTGGTGGCTGATGCCAATGTGACAAGGCCACCAATGAGAAAAATTGGGGGGTGGGTGGGTCCAATGTGAGGAACGTGTCAATAATTCACCAAGTTGACAAATTTATTCTAAAAAGAATGAAATAAGAAAAAAAAATAAGGGAAGAGGGCGCCAGAAAAATCTGGGAGGGGGGGCATGACCCAACAGCCCTCCCCTGGATCCGCCAGTGGATAATATAATAATTTAGTAAAAAAAAATTATGGAGACTAAAACGGAGATTTATGGAGACTAAAACGGAGAATTATGGAAAGCAGGCCGCCGAGAACTTATTATATTAAATGTCTAACTTGACTAACTCAATATATTAAATATTTAATTAAAATATATCTGCATAGTAGTTTATCTCACTCAGACTAAGCTAATTATCTCTGAATGCAGACAAAGAAACCGGTCTTACTCAGATTAAGGACTTAAGTGTGGTCAGGTTAACACGTAACCTAAGTGCTTAAGTTCAAAAATAAAGTTTAAAAATAGAAATTTTATTACAATCCTCTACCTCCATCCTAGGTGTATTCATACCTGAAAATCGTGATTTTCTAAGATAATAAGGCTAATAGAGCATCGTTGAAACCTTTTTCTGCGATTTTTTTTTATGCATGCTCCATAACATAGTATGTTATTGTGATAGGACCCAAATGGCTTTTACGAGCTTTTAAGATCAACGCTTTCTATATTTCTAGAATTCTTGGTACTTGTTAACGATCCAGAACACACTCGAAAAGTTTGCTTCGTTTGATTTGAGTAAACCGGTTTTTCTCTCGTTTTCTGTTATAATTAGTTTATTCTTTCGTGAAATAAACTACGGTGTAGGTATATTTTTTATTAAAAAGTCAAACAGTTTGTGGTAACGAACTGTAAAAAGGAGCGACCCGGCTCAATAGTAACCGAAACTCTTAAAAATGGAGTTTCTTACTGTTTTAAAAATAGAGTTAAGAGAAAGAGTCAAACTTTAGCGTAAAGAGCGGGGCGTTGAGGAGGAAAAGCCCCTTTCATATACGGAGTAATTTATGTTCGTTTCAAGTTTTAATGTTGATCCTTACTTTCACTTAAAAAAACTTGTTTTTTTATTTAATTAATATATAGTGGCGGCTAGGTTAGGTATTTAAAATAATGCGTTTTTGGCTGCCTGCTTTCCGTAATTCTTTGTTGTAGTTTCCATATTTTTGTTACTAAACTATTATATTTTCATCATATTACGGTATGTTCTATTGTGATTAACCTAACTTCGCTTCTTGATTGTGTTTTGAATTGTTAACGAGTACTGAATTCTTTCTAGGTCAACGCTACTACTACTACTAAGGTACTTGTATGACAGGGGTGAATCTCCAGCATTTTTATTGGGGGGGCAAGAGGGGTCCATATCCAGATAGTCAAGGGGCAAGGGCTATATAATGATTGTTTTCTCTGAATTGTTAGGAGGCAATTGCCCCCCCCCCCCTCCAGCCCTGGTAAAGCACAGTGGGTGTGCATGCAAAATGTTTTAGTTACTTTTATCCTGACATTATGAAGTAAGAATTGTTTTCTGACTTCACACTATCCAAATACTTTACCAAACTCCCCCCCCCCTTAATGTGCGAATATATAGCCTAAATTAGATATTTCCAATCTATTTTGTCACTTGTCTTTTCTCATGCTAAGTCGAAAGAAACTAGCGAAAGAAACTGGTTTACAGTGCGTCAATGCATGAACAACTTGAGCGGCACGGTGCATAGCATACAAGTACCACTACTAATACTACTAATAACAACTCACCGCAGCATCAAGCCGCCTGAGGTCAACACAGCTACGCAGGGTCTTCCTCCATCCCAATCTATTTAACCCCTCTCTCTTCACATCCTTCCTGGAAATCTTCATTTCCCCTAAAACTTTCGTTATGACATCCTCCCATTCCCAAACCGGGGACGACCTGCTTGTGGTTTGCCCCTATACGATTGCCCGAAAAGAACAATCTTTGGCAATCTGTCATCCTTTATCCGTAGAAAGTGCTCTAGCCATCAAAATTATTCTCAATTAACGCTAGATTAAAAAAATATATTCATTGTAGTAAAACATACAAAAACCTGTACTTTGAAGTCGAAATAAAAGCTAATTAGTAATGAGAAAATGCCCTATAAAACAAGCAATTAAGTTTTTAAAGTATTAAATCGCGTCATAAGAAACACAGTCATAAAGGTAAAAAAAGGAACAATTTCAAAAGAATTAACTCAAAAAGCCGGTATAAAACTGAACTTTAAAAAGGGGGTATAAAAACAGGTTTTAGTGGTAAGAAATGGACGAAAGAATGTAGTGGATGAGTGTTATTAATATTTTCAGTGAATGTTAACATGAAAATCTTAGTACACCTGGAAATTCTGGTTGTAAAAAATATCTTAAAGAAATTGGTTATAATCAATAAACTAATTTTTTTTTTTATTACTTATAAAAAGTATATATACTAACATGTACCTGATATTTTAGCTCAGAGACAAAAAATGAAAATTTCTTTGGTAATTATGCAGCATAAATCCTCCTTTGAAGACACACTGTAATGACATAAAGTAGTTTTGTTCAATATTCTTTCTGAATATAATTTTCCCTACCGTGACAGTTATGCCCCATGCCCCTTAATGGTGAAAAATATAGCCCTAGGCTATATATATAAAACTTAACAAGAAAACATTGTTAGGCTACAACAAAATTCTTACTTTGTTAATTGGAAGAAATTTCTATTTATACTATTTTAAGATAAAAGGGGTCATATCATATTAAATCATATTTAAGCTTGTCCAGTTGGTCATCCTGGCATCTCCTGTAGTGAATCAGAAAAAATCGAATCTATCCAAAAAAGAGCCATGAGGATGATTTTAAAGAAGCTAAGGTACCATACTCGCTCCTTCTAAATCAGACCCAGCTGGAAACTTTGAGCACAGGAAAGGAACGTTTTGCCTCCGTTTTGTAAAAAATGCTGGGACGGAAAACATTTTTCTCAAAAGACACTCCCCAACCAAACACCGCCTGTCACGTACTGTTTCTGAACCCGTTCCTATCTTGTTCCCCATCCGTTACTTTATCTCAAGGCACGAAAAAACCTTTGTTCCCTTCATTACTGGTAAAATAAACCGCTAGTTTAACTTTTTCTTTTTCTTCTTCGTTACTGTTGATGCCCAAGTTTTATGCTCATTTAATTCTTTTGTTTCCTCCTCCGTTTTATATGTTCTCTTTTAAATCTTTTGAATACAAATTTTATTTCAATTTTTTTTTTGTTTTTACCTCTTTAACTTTCTGACATTTTGCCCCTTAATGTTTCTGACTAACGAACGGTTTTGTCATTCTAATATTGTTTTTGGCATTTTTTTGCCAGTTTTTTAGTTGTGCTTTTTTTTTTTTTTTTTATTTTTTGGTTTTGTGACTCCAAAATACGAATTCGGTCTTTCGGGACTTGCGATAGGCATCTTTTGAAATAAATAGCTTATCTCTTAATTAAAAGCGGTCCAAGGGGGGCCCCTTCCCTATTTTTGTTATTATTGCGGTTTCTTCAGAAGTCTCGTATATAGCCTAGGTCTGTATTTTGCTCATTATAGGGCTTTGGGGCGCAATTGCCACTTTAGGAAAGGTAATATTTGGAATGAGTATTGAACGGTACCATATTGTGTTATTGTAGTGTTTCCTTCAGAGAAGAACTCTTGCTGCATGATTACTTGCTACATGCTACTCAGCCCTCTTTGCTGGGAAATACACTTTTTGGAATTTGCTACACCCTTTACCCGAGAAAATCCGTTTGGTACCTCCCTCCACCCCCCTAACATTTTAGTAGCGAGCATTAGTATATATGTTTAGTGACGAAATACGCCCTAAGGAAATCGAAAAAATTAAATTTCGACAGAATAAATCAAATGTTTTCTTGACAATGGACTAAAAAGGGGTTTTATTTTTGGTAACACACATAAGAAAGCGTGATTGTACCGACTAGTAATTCTCGGAGGTGTCTTAACAAATCATTGAGTCATAAGCAGAAAACCATCTGTCGCTTCTCAAACCGGCGTCTTACCTGAATTAAAATTTTCTTCACTAACTCTTTGATGACGTCCTTGCCAGTGACTTGCCATGGACTAAAGAAATGATCAAGTTGACGAATTCACTGACCGAAAATTAAAAAGAAGAAAAATGAGGCGCCATTTAAGCTACTATCTTTATCTACTGGCACAGTACCAACAAATAAATTCTAGGATTTAGTTCTTCAGTAATGTAATGCAATCCAATAAAACAAACATTAAGATGTGGACATAACAATGGTTACATTTTAGCAGGGGTCAAACTCATAAAGGGAGGTTCAAACTAAGGAAAAAATTATGTTTGAATCATTAATATACTATATAAGAAGTTTAGGCAATTTGCCTGTTTCCTTGTTTTGAGGAGGGGAAATTGCCCAAGCTCTAATAGAGACGTCAAATGATTAAAATACTGACTAATTGACAATCTTAAAATCGCAATAACGGTTGCAATAAACCTTCCTCAAAAACTGCCCTTCATCAATTGAATTATCAGTCTAAGGAAAGATGAATCCGAATTAAATAAAGCCAGTTTTTAGCTACATACTTTTCCTATGCCCAATGGATTACTTATTTCCATGAGGCTGTTTACTCATGCCCAAGGGGTTACTCTTTCCTAAAACTACATAGTCCGAATAAGCGCGGATTAAAACGAATATGGCACACACTGCTTAGTAGATCGATGCTCGAGACAACTCGGGAACAGAAGTGCATGAAGGGTTGAAGCATTTGTATTTCTAAACTTTGGTCGTTTACTTTTCTTTCTGGAGAAATAATATGAAATTTTCTAGGGATTAGTAACAAACATAGGAACATTTAGTTTTGGGTATTTACTTGTACTTTTTGCACGCTCAAGCCTCATCTTGGCTCATTGTGGTGCGCAGCAGACGACGATATGTGTTCTTTTGGAGGTTTCGTTCGAGGGTGGCAGGCTCTACGACATCCATCCACTGACGATCCCAATAACGGCCGTGTTTTTCGAACCCTCTAATTGGCTCCAGATCGACCTTCACTGTCCCGAGCCATGTCTTCTTTTTGCCTCCTGTTCTCTTCTTCCATGCCGGTAGTGGTAGACATTCGAAGCATCTTTTGCTTATATGGTCATCTGGTCTGTGCATTGTGTGGCCAAACCCTCCTAGTCTCCTCCAGTGGTGTGATTTTGTTCAAATCCTTGGGGGAGGGGCAAAAATGGAGCCATTTTCTCCAAATCAAGTGAAAATGGCAATAAAAATCGAAAAATCGTGCCATTTGGTACCATGCAAGTACTAAATAGTAGTATGAAAGTACTAAAAAAGATACTTTATAGTACTATAAAGGTAAATAGATATTAAAGAAAACTGATCTGTTTCTGATGATGCTTAAATTATGCAGGTTTATTTTAGTTTTGATAAGATTTTTGAAGAAAATAAACTTCAACTGTGAGGAGGCTCGGGTCTGGGAGGGAGGAGACCGAGGTCTAGGAGAGACAGTTGCACTTCTGGAGAACCTTATGTAGTTGAAGAAAGATGTTCCAGGCTGACGATGTGCAGCTCCCGATCTCTTGTGAAGATTCACCAACAGCGTTTACCATTGAGCCCAGGTATTCATCCAACCTAGCCGTTCTTGCTTACTTGTAGTTGTAACGGGACCGGACAAGGACGCCTCACCCAGCATCTAGAAGGCTACGTATGGTTGACTCCCATTTGTCGTGATCTTGTGCCAACACTACAGCAAACAGGAGCCAGCAGCTCTCCCACTTTCTGCCAATCTTCGAAATCCGCCAATGGTGTCGAGGTCGTTTTTTGCAGTTGCACACAAATTTTTCAATTGACCGCCAAGTCGCCTGTGCCAATCTTGCAACGGGGCAGCTAAAAGCACTTGCTTTGTAATGCGGTCATTGGGTCTTCTAAGGAACTGGCCAAGCCAACACAGTCTTCTCTGTTTGACAATCGTGGCGTTGAGTTTGATTTTACAGTAGTGGTGTCGCCCATCAACGTTTGAGATTATGACGGAGTATTGAATGTTCAGGATTTTTCTTCGACAGTGTTGGTCAAAGACTTCCAAATCATGGAGATGAAGCACTGAAGAGCCGTCTGTGGCCTATTTTCGACTGCATAGAAGAGAACAGATCTAACAGCCGCTTTATATACATAAATTTTTATCTTCATTCTGATCTCCCGTTGGTGCCACAAATGGTGTCAGGTTTGTGAGAAAATGACTTGGGCTTTGTTGATTCTGTTCTGTAGGTCAAGCACAAGCTGATAATCCGACTGCATATTTAGATCCACGACTTTAGTTTTGGCCGTGTTGATCTTCATATCCAGTAGCTGAGAGAAATGTAATATTTCATTAACATTGCTACGGCAGATGCTGGATCATCAGCATAGAGCGTTCTTCTGTAGGTCAATGTCACGGCCTCCGCGGGGGTCTATTACTGAGCCAACATAGGTCAAGCTATCGATTTTTTTAATTCTTGTCTGTCAAGCACAAGCTGATAATCCGACTGCATATTTAGATCCATGACTCTAAGTCCACCTTGTCATTTTGTTGAAGGAGTGTATTCTGAAAGTTTTTAGTTGAAAGTTGGGCCTTCCCACCGCTAACCGTTTCCTCAGATTCTCACCACTAACCGTCTCCTTGACACTTGCAGGGCCTCATGATGCTGTTTTAGCTTTAATTTCTATGTGGGATAGAGAAAAAGTTGAACACTAGTTGCAATTACCCCCACAGTTTGTACCCTCACTTAAAACCCCACTAATATCTGGCATTGAATTGGGTTCACTGGCAGGCTTGTAAAGAAGCCATGCCTAGTTTTTCACCGATTCAATGGACAGAGCCCTCACTGGATATATTACCCCCTTATCAGTACAGCGCTCACCCTCTTCAAATTCTATATCATACAGTAAAATAATAACACTAATCTTTAAATGCTTATAAACCGGCTCAAAATATTTATTCCTCTAAGTCTTATTGGATATTGATCATTTAAATAATTAAAATCCAGTTTAGGGAATTATGGGCCCCCATTAACTTCAAAATTGTCCAGCTTTGTCTTACTAGCATAATTTCTCGGTTTTTGTGAGCTGCCACGAGGAATGTCTGTTTGAAACACTGACGCCCTGTATCGAAACGAAAATGTTTTATACCTCTACACTACACCCATTTAAACCTTCGTTATGTTTTATAAAATTTGCCTTCCACCTCTTAAATAAAATTCTTTTTAAATTTACCCACATTAACATCTAAATACTCAATAAATAAAACCACCGCCCTACTACCCCTCTCAGTACAATTACCTAATTTTGTCACAATACTATCAACCCAATCCATAAATACACCCTCAAAATTATGCAAGTTCACTTTGCAGTTCACTTTGCACCCTACGTGAATACACCTCATCCACCTTATCATTTCAATTAGTAATTTTTTTGCGATGGATGCCTTAATGCCATCTCTACCACCCCTTCCAAATCACTCTTTAAAAAGGGCCCTAATCTTGCCCACATTGGAGTGCTCTATTTCTACCAGATTCGTAATAATGTTACCCACCATTAGTGAATTAAATGGATCCCGAAACTCAGCCCTATAAACATACACACTATGCAAGGCAGAGTCGGCTAAATAAAACTCAGGCAAAACAGGGGGTGTTATGGGAATTTCATGTCTCGCCCCAATTTGTCCAACTCCGTTGTGAACGGTAGGGATGTTGCCCAGCTCACTCAACATTCCCTCGAGTATATCGGGACTGAGAAGATTAGCCCAAGGAAAATCATTCTCTGATACACTTTGGGGTTTGAAGGTAGTTGATTTAGCCGAAGTTCCAGTTGAACTCTTTGCTAGTGTATCACCATTTACATTATCGAAATAATCCGCAATATTTGGGAGTGTTAGACTAGTCTCCTCACCAAAACAATCAGCTAACTGCGTATCAACCCACTTTTGGGTTTCATCCGACTCGACATGGAGATTATTATGGAATTGCAGTGGCGGTGTTAATATTGATATCTCATGCCGTTAAAAAAGTGACTGGCCCCTTTGCATGATGGCGATGATAGTGCTGATAGGTTGTTTGTGTGTGTGTGTGTTTTGTGTGTGTGTGGTTATATGTGTCTATTTGTGTATGTGTGTGTGTTTGTGATGTGTGTGTGTGTGTGTGTGTGTGCGGGTGTGTGTGCGTGTGCTTGCGCGCGCGCGCGTGTGTGTGTGTGTGTGTATGTGTGTTTAATAAGATTTTTCAATTGCAATCTGGAAACAAAGGTGAATTTTTTTTGGATTGACGTGTTTTTATTAAGCTGAAAAAAGAACATTTAACTTTGTTTCATAACCTAAAGTTTGGGGGATCAGAACTCTCAAACAAGTCCCTCTATACCCTATTATTACCTTTTTTCAACTTCTTGGCTTGTCTTCGATCCTAATATTGAAAATTTTTTGCCATTAAAACATTGTTCACCCAGTAAATTGGTCACACACATAATTACTGATCGGTTTTCTACTTTTTTTTTAATGTCATAGGAATAAGTTTAATTATGATCCAATAACTGCGATTTTATTTACGAAAAAGCTGGCACTATTAATGTCTGTTTCCAAATCAGCGGTCGCGTGGACGGGCTGGAAGATCCCCGGTCTGCACGCGTTCGAAACGAAAATTCACCATCAAGGCCAAGATCGTTTATTAAGATATCTAAATCGATGTTTGGGTTTTGGATATCACCATATCCAAAACAATCACTAAACAGGTTATCGATATAACTGTCTGCTTCATTGGTACTGCTAGACTCCTAATAATGGATATCATCATTCCTGGGTCTTTTTGACCGTGTCGATGAATCATTGGCCTAGAATTAAAAAATGTATCAGTATTTATTTATATTGAAGTTTTTAAGAATTAAGTTAAAGTTAATTTCAAGTAAAAACTCTTGAGTTCAAGAAGATTAAAATTTCTATGTTCAAGCAATAATTCCAAAAAAGTTATTGCAAACATTGTATTTCTAATAGAAAGAAATCACGATTGACATATTTATAATATCACATATACGTTTAGTATATTCACGATAATATGTTTAAAATATCGCAGTTTATTTTTTTGTTTCTCGAAGTATATTTAATGTGAGTTTAAGACATGAAGAAATCTGAAAATTTTTTAAGCTCAATAAAAAAACTAAGAAAAAAAACTTTTACTAAGTAAAAAAAATGTCAGTGTAAATATTGTTTTTCTAATTGGAAAAATCACAACTGACATATTTATATCATCCACATTTTGTATATTGTAAAATATCAAAAGTGATTGTTTTTAAGTATATTTAATGTGGTTTTAAGACATGGAAAAAGTAGAAAAATGCCAGGTAAAAAATCTAAGTAAAAAAAAGTTACCCCCTTATAAATTTGACCCCCCCCCCCTATCAGAGGGGTATGGAGCCCTTTCAGGTATATTACGATACTATGTCCATCTTTTTCTCTTTTACTACTAGAAAAAAATTTAATGGGGAGATGGATCCTATCGTGCCCATAACACATATTTTACTGATATTCATGTTAGGGCTTGGGTTCTATAATAATCAAACGAACGAATACAAAAGTTTATGAATAACTAGTTGATTTCTCGTTCGCAAACAGAAAAAAAATGTTATATATATACTCGCATGTATGTTATATATCGAGTATGTTATATACTCGCAATATATATCTACTAATATTTATGTTAAAGCTTGGGTTCCATAATAATCCATGGAACAAATACAAAATTTTAAGAATTTTTAGTAGAGAGGGGTGTTTTTTTAAACTTTTTTTATATGATGTACAAATACTTAAAATGCTCTTTTTCAGTAAATGTTCTTTTTTTAGATTTGATATTGCTCTTTTACGTCCCCTGAAGGTCCAGGTTCAAAATATTTCATGGACTAAAATCAGTAGTTAAAGAATAACTAGTGTGGTGGGGTGATTGTAAATCTATAGCTGATATACATACAATTCGGTAACTAAAGGGGACTGTAAATGTCTTTTGATAAGCCGAAACTGTATAAGCAACAGTCTTCATCCGCTAAGCATACAACAAAAATATGTTGATCACAAACCTCTTGTATATTAGAGTCCTTGTTAATATTCGTTAAACATCTTTTGTTAAACATCCTGTTCGATTAAGTTCGCTTCATCTAATGAAAATAAATTGGACGTTCATTCTTTTATATCAAAATACTTGGCTCAAATAATGGGAGTAGTGGCCGCTTGTATCCATAGGGGTGTTTCAGTAATAATATATGGCATGTATTTCCAAGAATTTCTCTTATCAACTGGAAATTGAGATAACACTATGGGCCCACTTGCACAGATAGAATGGTTTCACCGAGAATATATTGTTTCCGGAAAAATGGTAAATCTCGTTGAAGTTTTTAGCTGGATATGAGGGACTAGCAATTCCAAATAGTCGTATGAATGGTTGGAGTACTGACCACTTAGAGTAATGGTGGTACTGGCCGTTTAAAGTAATAGGATAGGACTGCTCTTAAAATCCAAGAAGGGATAAGATGGGTTAGTGAATCCAAAAGTACATTGGGATAGGGTTGTCGTTAAACTGCATACTGGAATACGAAGGGTTAGTGACTCCAATAGTAGGCTACATCGGGAAAGGGATGTCGTTAAACTGCATACAGGGATACTACTTTCGTGTAGCCTTAATTGTACTGGTATCATAGTAGTAGTGGTAGTTGTAGGAACAGTACCGAAGTGATTTGCCTGATAATAGAGTGATCTATTATTAAGGAGAGGAGATAGATCTTTGTGTAGGGAGTGGTAGGGTAACAAAATGAGTATTTCTCATTAACAAAAACAAAAACTCATTAATTATAACAAAAATGAATATTTCTCAGGTGTAATCATTGTCAAACCAAGGATCCTAGAAGATAAGGAGAGGGCTTATTGGAACAAAAATTTAAAGTTTAAGCGACCAATACTTGGACACCACTACCCCCTCCTCTTCGACCCAGGACCTCTAATAAAGTAAAATATACTAGGGCACTAAGAAGAAATAGACAAGATGTCCTAAAAACTCGTTTAGCTTTCACCTGATACTTAGAAAGTTAGGCCACTGAAACGTAATCCTTTTGGTACCTTAATCCCCTCCCTGCCCAAAAATCCACCACCTCTTATTAATTATAGATCACTGTATTGTTAAAAAAATCATTTCACGTCAATAAAGTATTAAAAAAGACAACAAAAAAAATTCAATAAGAACGGAGGTGTCACCTTGTAGCACCCTTAGTGACATCACCCACATTTTTCCTCTGAAAAATCTTGCCGGACAATTTTATCCCGCTGACAGGAAATTCCTCCCCAAAATTTCTCCCTAACGTAAATTCCCCAAGACAATCTCCCCCTCCCTGCAGAAAACTCCCCCGTGAAAAATGTCCCATGAACAAATAATATATGTAAGCAATGGACAAAATAAAAACTTTTAAAGGCATTTATACTGCTACAAAGAGTTCTCTGAGAACAGAAATTATTCTCCATAAGAAGGGCCTTGCCCTTCTCCTCAATACCTCTCTCTTTACACTAAAATTCTTAGTATTTTTGAAAAGGCTTACTATTCTGATGGAAAAACCCTTGGTTTTCAGAAGCTGTTCTTAAGAAACTGGATCAAACACTTAAACTTTTGGGTAAAGAGCAAGATGTTGAGGAGAGTGGTAACCCTTTAACATACGGAATAATATCTGTTCGTTTGAGTTTTAATGTTGCTCCTTACTATCAGTTGAAGAAACTCTTTTTTAAAATTTAATTTCTGATCGTTTTTTAAATAATGCTGGTAAATCTGGCTCGTTTTCCATGAAAAATGTCCTCCATTCATCAAAAACTCCTCCGTGAAAATTTACTACCATGTAAAATATACTCCATTCCCTCTCTTAAAATTCCTTGTGGACGATTCAGTGTGAAAAATCCTCCTTAGCATACTTCAATTTGAAAGCGACTAATTTCTAATCGTTTCTATTGCTCCAGAAATCCTTTCGGTGGAAAGTTTTTACTGGAATCCAAACGCGCTGCAAATAGCCGCCGGACAATTCCTCCGGAAAAATTTCCACGGGCAAAAATGAGTTGGTAAAGAGAAAGCAAGACAAATAAAAATATTTTTGTATTGAAATTCTGTCAAATCTTTTCGCTTTAAAATTTACTCTTGAAAGCTCACTCCCAGTAGTTTACAACCCCACGGAAAGTTTCCCCACCGAAACCTACCCCAAGCGCAAAATTCTCCCTCCCAGATCCTTGCGTCGCCCCAGCAGTATGTTGCTATAACCAAGTTCAAACTCTGGTTCTTGATTTTCAGTTGAGTTTCTCGATCGTTGAGGGTACATACCCCTCGCCTAAGCAACGTTAATGTTTATTTCTGAAGACAATATTATATTCTTCACGCTTCAAACAACACACATCCTGTTACAACTCGTTTATTAGCATAACCTAAGAGGCAATCAATCTGCCAAAATGTATTTGGATCTAATTTCTATTTATGTTCTATTTTAGAGTAGCCGTCTTGGCACGAATAATGAATAGTAAATGGGTAGGCTCTGCCACATAGTTGCACATGGGTCACGCTAACCATGAATGCATGCAGTTATTTCTGGGAATGGCCCATGGTCTGACGGGGGAGTGGCAGATTTATAAAAGCAAAAACAGAAATATAGTGAAAAATCACAGAAAAATATCTGCAGATTCATAAATATCACAAGTTGCTGGTGCACCAAACCCGTTTACATTCCTCCGTATATTCTTGGGTCAGAGCTTTGGGAGAGGACTTGGAGGATGTCTTCCTGAAGAAATAGGGTCAGATACTGAATTTTTAATGGAACCTTCTTGTACTTTCTCCTAACGTCTCCTTGCCTTGTATTAGACAGTAAAAAAGAGTGCTACGTACCCACCTGGCCACAAGACTAGAGTGCTATTTGTTTGTTTTTTTTATATTTTAAATAAAAAATCAGCTGAATTAAAGAGGTTTGCTTGAGAAGTGAACCTATGTGAAAAAACAAGAAAAAGAAAAAAAAAAGGCTTCTTGAGCCTGAGAAAATTTGCCTTATTTTCAAAAACTAGGGAGAAACACCCTTAAAAGTCATACAATCTTAACGAAAATCACACCATCAGATTCAACTTATCAGAGAACCCTAATGTAGAAGTTTCAAGCTCCTATCTACAAAATGTGGAATTTTGCTTTTTTTGCCAGAAGACGGCTCACGGATGCTGTTTTTTACCGTCTTAAAAAGTAGAGTTAAGAGAAAGAGTCAAACTTCAGCGTAAAGAGCGGGGCGTTGAGGAGGAAAAGCCCCTTTCAAATACGGAGTAATTTCTGTCTGTTTTGAGTTTTAATGTCGCTCCTTACTTTCAGTTAAAAAAACTTGTTTTTTATTTATTTAATAATTAGAGAAAGGATGAGATGGTTAAAACAGATTTTTCAGGTGAAGCATGACCGATTGTCCTTGTAGGCCATCCTTCTAGAGCAAATAAAAAGCAGGTCGCCCCCGAATGGGATGGTAAGTTGTCATAAGGAAAGATTTAAGGGAAATGGGAACTTCTTGGGAGGGTGTAAAAAGGATGGCTTTGAATAGCTTGGGATGGAGGAAGAGTGTGCGTAGCTATGTAGGCCTCCGGTGGCTTGACGGTGTAGTGAGTTGTTAGCAGTTGTAGGAGTTTGTAATAACGAATGAACTATAAGTAAGGACCGAATTGGCCCATTTGCAACCAAAACTGCTGAAATTTTGATAACAATAGATGCTTAATTTAATTAGCTTTTTTTGCTGATTCCAAAAAGGTGAAATTCATTAAGTTTAATGTAACCGTTCAGAAGCTGCGAGCCTGAGACAATTTGCCTGATTTTTGAAAAAGGGGAGCATCCCCAAAAAAATTAAGTATTGCTGATGAATATGACACCATCAAATTCAGCATACAAAGAGCCCTTCAGTGAAGTTCTCAAGCTCTATCTGCAAAAATGTAAAATTTTGCATTTTTTACCAGAAGAAATTTCATGGATTGTTTGTTTTTATTTGTTGTTCTTCTTCCCAGGGGTGATCATGTCGAAACTCATGGTGCTAGAAAATTGGAAGAAGACTCATTTGAATGAAAATCAGAATTTGAATGAAAATCAAAAAAACGATCCAATAACTATGCTTTCAGATATGACATGACCCCCATAGTCCCGAGGAAAGTGCTGTAAGTTACCCATTGTTGGCATATAGCACTTGCTATTCAGAAATGTAAGATTTTTTGGGGTAGAGGGTTTTCCACTGAGAGACTTTTATACGGGGAGGAAAGTTTCAGGAAGGGATTTTCCAAGACATTTTGCACGGGAGGGAAGGGAGATTTCCTGGCATGATTTGAAAAACAGTCTGAAATTAAATATAAAAAACAACAATAAATTCTTCCAACTGAAATCAAGGAGCAACATTAAAACTAAAAATAAGCAGAAATTATTCCTTAGATGAGGGATCTACCCGCTCCTCCATTCCTAATTCTGTATGCTAAAATTTGACAATTTGTTTAAAAAGTGCAAAATGCAAATCATGTTTGGTCTTTAGAAGGCATGGTGGACGTGATCCTTACTCCTCTCAGTTTCTGCTCGTTTTGTTTTTCATTTATTTATCGATGGTGATTTATGGTTGTTTTACGCTTACAAAATCATTTGCTTTATTTCTGCTTATCGTTGGTTTAATGGAGCTTTTCACTTTTCTTTTATAATTTCTTTTGGGGATATCTTTTTTAATTAATTATCAGTAGAGCCTAATTATCTCAGTACTTTAAAGTAAAAAAACAAAAACAAATCATTGTAAAAAAACAACAAAAAACATTAGCCCAAGTCCATTTTCTAGTTTCATTATTCTTATGACTTGACTTTTTTTTCTTCCTGAGAAGTGAACCTCAGAAGGTAACACACATTTTCAGACACATTAAAAAAAATTTAGTATATCTGCTCATCTAGTTCTAACATCATAAGTAATAAGTAATTTTACTTTATATGATGGTAACTATGCAATACATACAGCCAATCAAGTGAGGCTGTACAACGGGTAGCTGAAACCATTACTTAGTGATGCATTTCAAACAGTTCATGGTAACCGAACTGTAAGTAAGGAGCGAAATAGTAACCAAAACTCTAAAAATCGGATACCAATTTTGATACCAATAGACACATCAAAAGAATTGGAATTTTATGTTGATTTCAAGTATACAAGTTTCATCAAGTTTAGTCTTACCCATCAAAAGTTACGAGCCTTAGAAAATTTGCCTTATTTTATTTTAGAAATGGGGGAACACCAGCTAAAATTAATAGAATCTTAAGACTATCCACACCATCAGACTTAGCGTATCAGGGAACCCTACTGTAAAGGTTTCAAGTTCCTATCTACAAAAATGTGGAATTTTGTATTTTTGCCAGATGATAGATCACGGATGCGTGTTTATTTCTATTTTTATTTGTTGTTTTTTTTTCACAGGGGTGATTGTCTCGACCCAGTGGTCTTAGAATATCATGAGAGGGCTCATTCGAACGGAAATTAAAATTTCTAGTACTCTTTTTAAGTGACTAAAAATTGGAGGGCAACTAGGACCCCTCCCACGCTCATTTTTCCCCAAAGTCACCCGATCAAAATCTTAAGATAGCCATTTCGTTCAGCATAGACGAAAAGTCTAATAACTATGTCTTTGAGGATTACTTAATTCCCCACAGTCCCCGAGGGGAAGGGCTGCAAGTTACGAACATACCCCATTGTTTACATATAATATTGATGATTGGGAAGTATACAGACATTTTAGGGGGGACGGGGTTCTGGTGGGGAGGTCTGAGGGAGGGGTTACGTGGGAGGATCTTTCCATGGAAGAAATTTTCATGTGGGAAGGAACATTTCCCAGCATTATTTAAAAAACGACCAGAAATTAAATAAGAAAAAAGAAGTATTTTCAACTGAAAGTAAGGGGCAACATCAAAACTTAAAACGAACAGGAATTATTCCGTATATTAGGGGGTTCGCTCCCTAGTCAATACCTCGCTCTTTACGCTAAAGTTTTTTTTAGTACTTTCAGAAGAGCTATTTATTCCAATTATAGAGCCTTTAGGATTCAGGGGCCATTCCTAAAGAATTAGAACAAAATTCGAAACTTAAGCGTAAAAAGCGAGGTATTGACTAGGTGTTGAACCCCCTAATATGCGCAATAATTTCTTGTTGTATTAAATTTTAGTGTTGCTTCTTACTTTCAGTTGAAAAGTCTTGTTTTTTTAATGAATCTACAATCATAGTCATTTTTTTTCCGTTCATTATAAGAAAATACATTATTTTACCTCATGGCTGACGAATTGAGTTGAAACTTTAGGAAAGTACTGTTTTAGATGTGGAGGGATGATCTAACGCGACTTATACATTTTTTGGGCGGGGAAAGGCGGCAAAATGTTCTTGGTAGTCCTTAAAAAAGAGTATACACTACTTTCTTTTTTATGCATGTTCACTTCCGCCACCCGTGCCTCTTCCTGTCGCACTCTTTACATGGTTCTTGGCAATGGGCATTCTCTCGCGAATATATATATTTTCATGTGCAAAATAGGTTTTGGCTCCGTCCAGGCCCTTAATGTATACTAAACGACCAAATGCTTCCTTAATTAGAATTTCTTTTCCAGGCTCTTTATTAGCCATGGAAAGCGATTTAGCTCAGAGGGATGTCATTGGTGTTCAAGACGCTGTTTTATTAGAAGATATTCACTCGGAAAGTATTTTTATCGATAATTTGGAAAAACGGTTCAAGGAGAATCTTATTTACGTAAGTTTTTTTTTTGTAATAAAATTTATCGCGCGAGCATTAGAGTTGATATGCCGCTAGTCTTGGCAAATATTTAGCCTCAATATTTGTATGTGGAGGAAGCCCAATAGGAATTGAGGATGGGGAAGGTTGGTAGTGGCGTTTTTAGTGAGAAATTCCAGAAGGGCCTTTGCTGGTATTAGTACTACAAGCGTGAAAAAATGTTAGCAGCACGAAGTATTGTGAGAGGAAAATTTGTAAGAAGCCCTGTTTAAGACTTCCTGAGAGAAATTCCACGAACTTTTAGTCGGCTGTGCAGCCCTCTTGGTTGTGACTATCTCCTCAATTAGGTAGAACAAGAGTTCTCAGATATATTTTTAGGCAGTTGGAGCAGGATTTTTAGGAGTTTAGAAAGGATTTATGTGTACTTTGAAGTATCTGAAACCAAACCTCGAGAATCAGAGTGGGGAGAGCAGATTGAAACAAGGTGTCTATTCACCAGGTGGCTGAGCTTTGTCTTACGCTTTACCTAGAGAAGCTTTCACCTGCCAATATTATGCTACTTTCAATTTCAAAAAGGCTGGAATCTGGCCTTTCGACAGAAATGTGTTCAGTGAGGTGGATTTCAGGCCGTCTTAAGTGACAGACTGACTTATTCAAAGTCAAATAAGTTCAAATCAGGCAAATGTAGCAGCCTTGGAACTTTACGAAATGTGCCAGTCTCGAGCTAACGATGATATTTCTTCTCCTGAACGGTCAATTCACCCCAAACCTGCTCCCAGGCCTTCAAACACCAGCTTGCAAGGTCAGTTTGTAAGGACAACTCAAGAAATAATGTGTCCTTTCTCGCTTATGGAAAATTTTCACGCAAATCCTTGTAAGCACCGCAAAACCGGCTGTTAAAGACGTAAATATTTCCATGTTTATTTCATGCAGGTTTCCTCTTTTTTCAATTATGTTCGTTCTCTCTTTCCATGTTAAAACTATGTGCACCATCTGTGTTCCTATTAAACGTACTTTTTCCTCTACTTGTTGTAAAGACGTAAATATTTCCCTTGTTCATTTCATACAGGTTTCCTCTTTTGTCAATGCATTATTGCCACTTCTTGTCAGTCTAGGCCCAAAACTATTCACACCCTCGTTTAACTCGTTATTTTTTGGGATTTTAAACCTCTCCTCGTCAATTTTCTTCCTAAATCTTGCATGTGACTACTTCCTCACCAAAAAAATATTCTGGCCCGCAAAATTTTGGGGCTGAATATCCTGTGGAGAAGGGGGCCCATGGGTAGAATTTTATTTTGGGAAGAGAGTTTTTAGGGGTGGATCCAACCATAATTGAGAACACCTGCTAGAACACAAGGGCTGTAGGATTTGAATGAGACATCTTTCGAGAAAACATTAAGACTTACACGTGAGGAGCGAGAAGGTGTGTTCCCCTTTTGAGGGGAATCATTTCTGTTCGCATTAAAATTTAATATAGCTCCTAACTTTTGTTTGAAAAAATATGTTTTCATATTGAAATTAAATAACAAAATGGGAGTGAAAAATCAGCGAAATGAATTTAAAAAAATATGACGGAAAAAAACCTAAAGAAGGTGTAGGTTTTGTTTGATGGTACAGTTGTCTTTGGGAGATTTACGTCAAGTAAATCTTACCTCCATCCTTTTTTGCGGGAGGGGCAGAAACAAAAAAGAAAGCACTGCCCAAGAAGTTTTTCATTTACCACACTGCTAAAGATTTTGGGGTTGGTAGAAATTGGCTTTAAACTTGGAGACAGGAGTATAATTTACTGTGCAAAAAATTAGTATTAATAAGGAAGCTCAAACCCCGACGGAGGACACGCCTTTCTGGGAAGTATTCTAAGTGCTGCAATATTCAGGAGCTTTTTAGTAATTATTTGCAGCATAATGCCCTACAATTATTTTTAACAAATAACCCGAGTGCTCTGACTTTGACTGATGGCACTATGAAAGGAAACACCACTCTAGATACATATTCTCCCCAGCCTGGTAACTACCAAAGCGCATCTAGGATTTTCGCAGTGAGAATTTTCTTGGAGGGGGGTACAAAAAAACTGTGATAAACGCATCAAAATTTGTTTACGTGCATTCTGTTGCGTTTTTACGAGTTGGACAATTTTTTTTTGGGGAGGGGGGGGGCAAACTGGGATTCCCTACCCCCGGACACGACCTTGGTTTAACGGCTGTTTAAGAGTCTAAGTGGACGTAACACCTTCTAAACTTAAAAGAGCTAGGACTGACTCTCCTAACATCCCAGAAGGTAAAGTTGAACAATCGTCACACAAAATAGAAGTCAAGATGTACCAACCACCGAATAGAAGTTGACTTTAAAAAAATTGGAAATACCAGTGCCACAGGCAGTATAGCATTACAATAGGGTTACAAGTAGTGCCACCGCTGCTACGGAACAAAAAAAACAACATATACATAATTTTTCTTTGTAAGCCCGATGGCGTTGATTTTATACTCCTCAGATATCAAGTTGTCACTTCATATCAGCTTCCTAAGAGCGTTGAATGCGCGACTAGGAATCAAAATAATCAGAGTTAATACTCTAGCTCTAGCTGTAATTAATAATTTAACAATACTAAGCTCTAGCTTTAAGTCGGCCGAGAGCCCAATGTAGACGGTAAATGCTGATCCAGAATTTCTCTGGTTTGCGAAAAGGTCATGTACTTTACCTTCTGATTGCTGAACAGTTTGAAGGGCGGCAAAGGGTGTGAACATGACTTTGTCTGCCAAAGAAAGCAGACATTGTTATTTAACGGAAGTTAAGGCGTAAAAGGAAATATGCAATAGTAGAAGGATGTATGGGCTATTGCCTAAGCGTACTCGCAAGACAACTTGTTATACAAGAAAACAAAAGGTATCTTGCGTTAGTTATGACTGATCACAACCTTCTAAGGATGGAAAAAAGTTGCAAAAAAGCTATACATGCGCAATAATGATGTTGTGCGTCGGAATTAGAGAAATGCTCAATAATGTTTACAATAACAATCATATCTGTAGTTTTGCTAAAAATCAAATCAGATTTTTGGCTTCATTATCGGAAAAAAAATTAGATTAATTTGGTATCTTAGTCGTATACCAGAATATTTGTTAACTGACAATAGAACTTGTATAGATTGAAATTTTTTTGTCAAAACAAGTCATAACATTTTAGTTTAAATAAAACTTTTATGTACAGGGTGACATATAAATTACTTTACTATATTACTAATACTTCAATGTTTCAATATTGCTAGCTCCTTCATTAGAAAAATTTCTGCTAGTTTTATCTACCATATTTTACTTGATGGTAGAATAATGTCTCAATATTTAATACAAGGATCTTTCTGCAGCCAATCTGACTATGTAAACTTTTTACATATTTCTTTCCGTTTTGGAAAGAAAACTCAAAAATACAAAAGAAGTTTGCATTGGGTTCTGGAAACATAATATCACTACAAAAATATGATTTTAAAAGTCTCTTAAGCCTTAAATATATACCCCCTCCCCCTGTTCATCTCTAACCACAATGGAATTATATGTTTCAACTAAGTGCAACTCCTTTCTAAGTACAATAAGTGACTCATTTCTGATCGTTCTTTATCTGATAGGTAAAAGAATTTTATTCCATAAATCTTCAGTTTTTGTGTCTATATGTGCGACTTCAGTGTGGCTGTAGCATTAGCTTTCTGCCAGCAAGACCATGGCTACCAGCAGAGACTCGCCAGGAGAATCTGTAGGCTAATACTAGAACCTAGCTATTAGAGCATTATAGCAGTTTCACATTAAGTGTAAAGATGTAAATGATCTTCTCAGTGTAAAGATGTAAAATGATGTATGACTCATCAGATATGACTAACCCATCAATCAGAAACCAACTTACATTCTTACAATCAACTACATTCAACTTGTCCTGGAGGTAGCCTATGTGCATAATATCATTACACTAGTCCAGTGGTTCTCAACCTTTTTTTACCCATGGACCCCTTTTCCCTTCTTTTTATCTTGGTGGACCCCTTCATAGCTGTTGGACATAAGAACAATTTTCTATTCTTCACTAATATAAATTTTAAGGTTTTAATTATCAAAGAAATAGTATACAATTAAGCTTTATTTTTAAATGTAAACTAATTTAATACAAATAAAATATTCTACTATAATAATAATAATAATAATAATAATTATTATTATTATTATTATTACTATTATTGTGATAATAACTACAATATTACATTGCAACACAAGCTCATGGAGAGTAGAGCTCCTCAGGCAGTTTAATCCACTCCAACGTTATGCAATTTGGATAAAAAAGGAGTTGAAATTAAGTGTGTGATTACAAAAAAAGGAAAAGGCATGTTTATTCAATGAAATCCCTGTGGTTTATTCTTCTCGGCAAGTTTATTTATATTTGGTTCTATTGATGTTAATGATAGCCAAAGGTCACCCCTGTTCACAATGTCAAGTCTATTGCAATCTTTTGATAACATTTGCGAAACATGACTAAATCCCGCTTCAACAAGATAAGATGTAGGAATAGCAATAATGTAGTTTATACCAGAGCATAGGGTACTTTGTAGCAACATCATTTGTTTTCCATATATTGTACTTGGCAATCTTTGAATTTTGCATCCATTATTTTATCACTTTGTATTTTGTTGAGTGGCTCTTTCAAAGATATATCTATTTCGGCAACATTAACTTTGAAAGGAATTGAAACCCAAATTGGTATTTCCATTCCGAGTAGATCGCCAACCCAAGTTTGCATATCTTCATGTATATTTTCCAAATATTCACCTTTATATTAAAAATATTTTTCATATTTTTCCTTTAAATATTTCACCATATAATGCAAGATCCTGCAAATCGCTGTCAACACAGTCCAAACAAGGAAACTGTTCAAATGCACAATGCCTGATATTATTCTTATACAGCTGTAGTTTCCTTAGAAAAGCAGCAATAGCACTTTTATTAGATATCAGATCAGAGTTTGATAGCCATTTCACCTCTGTATGTAATACAAGCCGCCCAAACTTTCCTCAATTTTGCTTACAGAATTCACCAAAAAGATGGTCTCAGAGAGAATTTGTTTTAATATGGTTAACTACTTTTATTACAACAGTAAGGCCATCATGCAGACATGCACTCATTTTCTTTGCAACTAAGTGTTGACAGTGTATCATGCAGTGAACACAATATAAAGTGAACAGTAAATTACAGTAGAAATTAAATTTATTAAAATAAAGAGTGTTCTGAGCTGGTTTTCTTCATGGACCCCCAATTTGTTGTGTTTTGCCTGTGGACCCCCAGAAATATTACATGGACCCCTAGGGTTCATGTGGACCCCGGTTGAGAACCACTGCACTAGTCTGTTACTTCCATTTTAATTGGATACTAATGAAATTTATAGGTTATGTTGAGGTTCTCCTAATTGAGGTTATTACGCATATGGAATATTTAAGGCTTCTAGGGGTGGGTTCTGAGATCCACTCAGATACACCTACTTCAGCCAATGTGAATCTACCACTGATATTTCACGTTGACAAAAGTGGGTTGATCACACTGATTTCCATAAGCATCATAAAAAATGTAAACTTGTTCCAACATTTTTTTAGATGGATGGAGGGAGGATTCGAAAATGTTGAAACAGGCGAAAAAATAATCAGTATGCAAAACTATGTTAAAATTTGTGGTAGTTTTCTGGAAGATGCTTCCAACTTCTTACGCACTTGGTGTCGCATCTTACCTACATTTGTATTTCATCGTGTCAAAAACACACTAGCACATAAATTTGCTTGTGTGTGTCGGGGGAGGGCGTCTTAAAAACAGGCATACATTATCATCATTATTCATACTTATGGGAATAAATGAGGGTGGTTTCCTAGACCGTCTCTATAACCGTTAACGTCCCTTGTGTTGCAGCTTGCCTTACCTTTGTATTTTATTGTGTTGCGACTGTATTTACACATGAATTAATTTGGGTTGAATGGAATGGAATTAAAATCTTAAAAGAGGCGACTTAGATAATCAGTATCCAAAATTTTGAGGGAAAGAGGGGAGGGGTTCTTAACACCCCACCATCTTCGTACGTGCCTGGTATCACATCTTTTCTTACCTTTCATTTCAGTGCCCAGCCCATACACTAGCAAATAATTTTAGCTGGATAGGACTGGGGCTGTAAAAACCTCAAACCAGGTGAATTATATTATTATTATTCAAAATAATCAGAAAAATGGGGAGGGGGCTTTTGGAACGCCCTGCTAACTGTTTTTTGAGCTTTTCTGTCCAAGCTTAGTGTCTTACCCTTTAAACTATGTACTCTATTAATTTTAGACTTATATCGGTCCAGTTTTGATATCGGTGAATCCGTACAAAGAGTTGTCAACATACGATGCCGGAACTGTTGAAAAATACAGAAATGTCAATTTCTATGAAGTTCCGCCTCATGTGTGAGTACTGTTGTCTATTTTCCTTCTTCTTTTGGTTTTTATATTAAGCTATATATATATATATATATATATATATATATATATATATATATATATATATATATATATATATATATATATATATATATATATATATATATTCTTCTCTCACCAGTGTTACCATATACATGATATAAGATGATGCAGCCTAAAAAGCGATGCACCGAAATCACTCTTTCTTCTCCAAAAATGCATCGAATGTGAAATATATAAAGCAATTCTCCTAAGCAAAATGGAGTGATTTGGAAAAAAAATCTGTGTGCAACTGCTCTAAAGAAGCACCTAAACCCTGCTACTCTGCCAAGTCTGGCAGCACTGTTTCTGGAATAACCTTGAAAAAAAAAACATTCGTTTCAAAAAAACGAATATTAAGGTGATTCATTATAACGATCTGTCTTAATATTTGTGTGTTTTTTTATTAAAAAATTTTTGTTTCGTAATTTCCAGTAATTATTGGAAAATGAAAAAGTCAAAATTCTCGTCCTGTTTCGGCACTCACATTCATTGTCTTTTTCTTTCATTTTTATCTTTCATTTTGCGCTTAAGGGGACCTAGAGAAATCTAGGGAAGGTAAATAAGAAGAGTGTTAGAAACGGAGATTAGCATCGCTGGTAGGGACTGTAAAGTTCCGTGCCATATTTTTGCCTTTTATACGAAAATTCCTTCGCACATTTTGGCCTAAAATTCCCGGATCTTTCTAAGCATGTGTCTTTATTGCCTATATAATAATCAATATATCAAGCCTTGATACTTTCCCATCGTTTAAAAATAATATAAGAACATTCTAAAAAGGGTTAAAAACTTTTGAATATTTAACGGCAAAGAAAAAGAAAATAAATATGGAAATTCTTCGGTAAGTTGTAAAAAACATGAAATTTCAAGCGTTCCGATTTCAACCTCAATATATATGTTGGGCCGAATATTAATGTTAGGGATACATCACAGCCACACTTGTTAACAAAATAAAAATTGTACGTGGCTACATCTTCAATTATGCATCATTTTCATAATTTATCGGGTTGAATAACTTTCAAGCGTAAATTTTGTGATTGACCAATCAGAGTTAAGATAGTAAGACAGAATTTTTTTGAAATTGAAACAGATCGAAGTTTAGAACAGCAGTTTTCTTACCTGTAAGATGAATTTGGCAAAATATTTAAAGACGATATTATTAGGAATAATTTGGGAGCATATTAGTGCCGATGCAAGCTTTTTAAACTAATTTCTTGCTATTTTGAATTACCTGTGGCGAAAATAGGACACTCAATGAAAAGCATATTAGAATCTTGGAGCTTGCTTTTTTATTGACAGGTAGGATTAGAGTATGGCTTGGATATTTTGTACCTTTAATAAATGTAATTTTTGATGGGGCAGACATAGCAGGGCCGGGGCTCAGGCTTCAAATGCCATTATCTCTACATCCCTGCTGGCTATGCCTGAAGAGTCACACCACTGACCTCCACCCCAAGCCAGGATTCGAGCAGTTGAAACTGGGATTCGAACCCGCATCTTGACAAGCAGAGGATTGCAAGTCCAATGTACCATCCATTTGGCTAGGTTGGCTTAAAATGTTAGCCATGAGCCTTTAGCCTCTGGTCACTTAAGTTGTACATGTATATCTGCAGGTAGGAAGGGTATAGCTACTCTCGGTTAAGAAAACATAGGGAGTAAAGATGCTAAAATACATAAAAATTAAGAGAGTCCTGGGGTCTCTCTTTTTTCCCTGTGGGAAAAAACTTCAACGTTTTGGCTAAAAACAACAGCAGAGTTTTTTAATTTTTATTTTTTTTGGAAAATTATCGGGCAAATTATATGAAAGCTTATGAAAGCCGTAAAAATTGAGATTTCTGGTAGTTAAGGATACTCACCTCTTCTGCATGTGCCTGGTCTTATCGATAGATCCCACCCTTTTGTTCCACCATTTGCTCGAAAGGTTGTTTCATTATTTTTTTTTTTTTTATTTATTTAATCTATCAAACAGCTTTTTCCGATATAGTAACCTTTAGTCTTCTCTTCTCAATTATCTGAAGTCAAATTATGAATTTTTGAATTAATTACATGTCATTGTAACCGAGGCCGTACCCAAGAAAAAATTTGGGGGGGGGTTAAGGCACGCTGGGCTAAGACCTGGTGTGTATGGTCCTCCCCCGGAAAATCCTCAAATTTAAGTGTCAAGTGACGCATTTTTAGGCCGTTTAGAACTTTTAAGACCACTAAGACTTTCTACTAAGACGACCACTAAGACTTTCTAGAGTTTCAAAAATAGCCTTAAAGAGCTCTTTAAGCTTTATCAAACTGCTTGATTCTCCACCCATCTGGTTTCGTACATGCCTGTTAGCCATTTAGTATTAGGAAATTTTGATTTATGGAGGATTGTAATACAGCTCTCCTCTTTGGAGATGCTTTTAAAAAGTCTGTGACAGTCTTTACGTTTCCAATACAGTTTCTAGTGCATGCGACACTGCATGATTAGCATAATGCTAAATTCAGAGAATGGGAACTTTAATGGACATATAGTCCCTGAGGAAAAGATTTTTTCACTATTACTTGGACTCCTTTGAATTAGCCCTTCATGGCAGAGACTCCATCGTACCCTTATCATGTTCGTCATCTCCACTCCTAAGTCTTTTAGAGTTGACATCGCCTCCCTAATCGTGTTGTCAGCTTTAACAAATCATAAAAAAATCTTCCCTGCAAATAAAAAAAATTGGGTCTTTCTGATTTAGTGTATCTTACACATATTGAGACTTGCTCGTGACTAGTGATATCCTCAGTTTCGTCCGCAAGAACTGAAAATGTCTTAGCATACTTAACATTCGCCACAATTTCTTTCTGGTTTTATTCTCCGCATATACTGACCAATTCATTCTGACCTTTGGAGGTCATTTGCAATATATTCAAGTTAGCATTTTCTGTGTGTCTTACTAAGTTTTCTCATCCTTAAAAAGCGCACGAAAATCACCATCATTTAAAGACTGCTCTTCATCATTTATTGATACTGGTCCATGGTCATTCATGCCTCTCAATGCTAACTCTTACCGGCCACACAGTTTTATTGTGTTTACAATTGATGAAAGCGTTTTTTCTGTTATCTTCCGCTTGTTTCTTCTATTCGAATCCATAATATTCCTTATATCAGAGTTTAGGTTACTTTTTGTTTTCAAAAAGGTGTTACCAATCATTGGGCAATCTTTGCTGTAGGTATGCGACTCGTGTTTTTTTTTTTATAATTCCAGGACGTCCTTCCATTCTGTGAATGACTCTTTCTCAAGGGATTTTAATGTTTGATTATATCCTTTGCCTACATATACCTTAGAGAGTAAAACACAATATTTACAAAAAGCATCATCACTTTGAGTATATAACAGCCAAGAGAAACGAGTCGACCACTGTCTTTGAAAACGAAGATTCCTTTTTCCACTTGCAGCAAATTGGAATGTATTTTCTGGAACCCAAGGATATGTCAAAATATTATATTTGGAGTGTTCATCTGAATTAGAGTTTATATATCTACTAGTATTCAAGGGATGTAGATGAGATTTTTCATGTTTTCGTCAAGAGTCTCTTGATGTGGTGTAGGGGTTTAGCCCGATGTTGACGCAGTATCATGAAAACTAATATCACTAGGACTCTCAAGTGTGTTTCTTTTTTGAGTTTTCGAAAAAAAAGTTTCAAAGTGAAGGTTGTCCTTGGGTAGGTCGCTTCGCCATCTTCTTCTTATCTTCCCCCCTAAAAAAATGAATCAAACTAAAGAGTAGAATAATTCCAAAACCTACTACATATATTTAAATAAATGCGGTTTGCAGCTACCTAGCGCTGACTTAAGGGAGCGAATTTCCACGCATATTTTTTAATCATAACTATTCGCCCTTTTTAGAGTTCAAACTAAAGCATTATCACCTATCGTAAGTACCTAAGGAAGCATTGGTACTTATATGTTATGCGCCCGACCTTTTTCTTATTGATTTTTTCGTTATTTATTTATTATTGTTTTTGTCATTTTGAAAGAAGGACTCTATAAGGAAGGATTCGCACAATACACTGTCAGCCACAAAATCAACTTCGTCGACCCAAACGCTGGTGCACATACACAAACAGTCGAGATGTTGTCAGGATCGGCGAAATGGCGGAAGAAGAGCGGCCTCAATGTGTACTCGGGCCTTAAGAATCCATGCACGTTTGATAGCTTGATCTAAAACATCCTTAATGTTTATTTTTTTTTTCTTAATTGCGAGCCGCTAACTTCTGAATCGAATCGCCTGTCTCGAGTTCGCCCGTCTTGACGGATTGGGCACTCAATCATGACAAGGGTGGCTTTGTTAAAAATTCATCGCGCTTACAAGCCTTTTATTTCGGCAACTTAACCACCTATCGGTATAGACTTTTTTATCAACCTCTAACTAGATAAAAAAAATAACAAAAGAACAAATTAAACCGGGCCAACGGGTCCGGAGTTATTAGTTTACAAAGTACACAGAATCATGATCGTATCTTACCTTGTGTGTGTTGTCTTCAGAGTCAGAAAACTTGTGTATAGCTAACTAGCACTAGGTACAGAATATTTAAACTAATAAACAAACGCAAACGAAAATTAACAAGCTAAAATAAACAGTGAAACAAAGACAGAAATTCTAAACTAAAAAAAAAAACAAAAAACGCAAACGGAACTAACAAACTGAACCGAACAGTGAAATAAAGCCACCGAATCAACTAAAGCCCAGCCGGCTCAACTAAAATCAGTAAATCACAAACAGAATAATGACGATTTTGCTTTGTTGGACGCACACAGGAAAGCAGTGTTGCCAGAAGGTTTAACAAAAAATACGCCAGACTCTTTGAAAAACACGCCAAAAATACGCCAGAACCTTTAAAAACCATGACTGCAAATTGGGTCAGTTCCTAAAGTGCTAAAATTGCCCAAACTTGAGTGTTTCACAACAATTTTTGGTGCTACAATAAAAAAAATCACTTGGGGCGATTTGTATAGCGGGCTAAAAACTGGCCCGCTATGTGTAGTTGGACTAGGTTTACGTCAATTTTTATTTTTATTTTTTTCTGTTTCTGATTCTTGTCTGCTTGTGAAGAAGCCAGATCCTGAACCTTTACGCCATGCGTTGAAGAGCAGTGTAAGGCCTGTCAAAACTTTGCGGCACATGTGGTACTGCGAAGGATGAATACTAGGCTTCATTAAGTGGACAGCCACTCGAGCTACTGTTTATATTTAGAATTATTTCTGGTCAAAAGGTGGTTCACGATACCAAATAACATCCACCTGAAAAAATAGGGCGTAGTCTAGCGCTATGTCATGGAATTAGTGGGTGGGGGTTATACTGGATGCGACTCTGAACTCCCAACAACTAGAAACTTTCTATGAAGTAAGTTTTTTTTATAGGTTTCAGTTCGGATAAGAAATCTTCCGACAAACTGCCAAATTTAGCGATACCGGCCACTGCCGAAACTAAAAGAACATAATGGGCACAATATACAAAAAAAAAAAATATATACAAATTTGGCTCCATTTTATACGAAAAACATAATAGGATGGCCTACGTAGACTTTTAGGAAAGAAACCAGAAAAAAAGAAATTTTCGTTCAATACTCTTTCCGAATATGTTTTACAGAATTTCAAATTGTGTTAAATTGATTGACACCATATAAATTATTTTCTAATTTTCTTTATCCCTGATAATACCACTTATGGCATGGCTATATATTATGGCTATATACGAAAGTTTAGTGATTTTTCGGTAAAGTTATTACTTTTTTGTGTCTATTTCTTTTTTGTAACAGTTTGCTATATAACCTAGGCCTATATGGCCTCATTAGTCCTAAACCTAGGCTATGCTCCTAAATCACACTGAAAATTATTGAAGGTATTACCTTACCAGCACTACATTACCTTACCAGCTACACCAGCAATCTTTTCCCATTTAAGAAACATAAATTAAAAGTCTTTCAAACCGTAAAAATCAGGATTTAGAAAAGACATGAGGCTCAAAACACTTTTCTTCTGTCCCATATAAACTGCAGATCAGTTTCGAAAGTTTCACTTTAATACCATGAAGAATTTGTCAGGTCATCAAAAGTAAGTGCCATTTGGAGAGAAACAGGGTGGAAATACTTAATCGCGGAAAACCACTAATCTGCGTCTTTACCCATTAAATATCAAAGCCCAAATCTCCGGCAGAGGAGCTTATTTATACAGTTGCCATAAATGACTTTATATGTCTTATTACCTTTTAAAGCGAGGTTGGGATAGCCTAAGCCCCGTAATAAAATCCACACTAGCCTGCTGTATATTAGACTAGTTATGCTTCGTCTTTCAAAAGTTAAAAAAAAGTAAGAAAAAAGTAAAAAAAAACTTCCCCTAACAACAAAATAAAGTTCTAGTCCATACTCAAGAAGGAACCATCTGAATTTTTTCAACTAAATAGTGTGCTTGCGGTGTCCGAGTCCGAATGACAAATAATGATTTATGAAATTGTTTTATCCAAACTCACAAGTTTGTTAGAATCAAGAAATGATGCTCTTGTAGCCTTACGAGGGGAAAATTATATTGATATATGTTAAGTTCCTGTGTCTGGCTTTCGAAATAGGTAGTAATAAAATTGTTATGAAAGAAAAGAATATGCTGATATTGCTTGATATTACAATTAATACTGCTTCTTTACAATATTTTTTATTGTTTTATATTAAATTGTTTTATATTATTACAAGTTTTTTATTGTTTCAAAAAGTAGAGCTGTGAGAGAGAATCAAGCTTTAGCGTAAAGAGTGGGGTATTGAGGAGGGGACAACTCCTTTCATATACGGAATATTTTCTGTTCGTTTTAAGTTTTAATGTCGGTCCTTACTTTCAGTTGAAAAAACTTGTTTTTTAAAAAGGGGGAAATCTCCCCAAAATATCAAGTGATCTTAACGAAATTCACACCATTGGATTCAGCATACCTGAGAACTTTTATATTGAGATTTCAAGCTCCTATGCATTAAAATGGGGAATTTGCATTATTTGTCATTAGATTGATCACGGAGGCGTGTTTATTTGTTTGTTTGTTTAGTTTTTTTTTGTTTTTTTTTCCTGGGGTGATCATATCGAACCAGTGATCGTAGAAGATCATGAAAGGGGTCATTTGATCGGAAATGGAAATTTCTAGTGCCCTTTTAAGTGACCAAAAATATTGGAGGGCAGCTAGCCCCCTCCCACACTCATTTTTCCCCAAAATGACCTGATTAAAAGAAAATATCATGTCTTTGAGGATGACTTAACCCCCCAAAGTCCCTGGGAGAAGGGCTGTAAGTTATGAACTTTGCCCATTGTTTACATAAAGTATTATTTATTGGGAAGCATACAGACGCTTTCAGGCCGGATTTCCCAGCAATATTTAAAAAACGATCAGAATAAAAACAAGTTTTTTTCAATTAAAAGTAAGGAGCAAGATTAAAACTTAAAACGAACATAAATTATTATGGATATGAGGAGGGTCGTCCCCTCGCTCTTTACTCCAAAGTCTTTTTTAGTACTTTCAAAGGAGCTTCATATTATAATGAAACAGCCTTTGTGATTCAGGACTCATTTTTGAAGGAATGGGACAAAATTCGAACTTTAACGTACGGAGTGAGGTATTGACGAGGGGACGACCGCATCGTATCCGTAATAATTTCTGTTCGTTTTAAGTTTTAATGTTGTTTCTTGCTTTTAGTTCAAAACCTTGTTTTTCTTTAATAAATAGATAGATAGATATTTACTGCTATAGAAGCCTCTTTGAGTCATGGCAAAAAAAAAAAAAAAAAAAAAAAAAAAAAAAAAAAAAAAAAAAAAAAAAAAAAAAAAAAACGCTTACGGACCTTACCGAACAACAATAATAACATAACAATAAAAAATTACATTAGCAAAAACAAGAACACATATAATAAGCCATATAATGCCATAATTAAAACACAACAAAATAACACTTAAAACTTGCACACAAAATAATAGTAGATAGATAGATATTTAATACTTTAAAGCCACATGGGATATGGCTACAAAAAAAAAAGAAAAAACAAAAGAAACACACATTCAACAATACTTCAAGCAGCCCCCCCCTTACAAAAATTTATCTCTGGGTCATTCCCAATTTAATATCTTTTGCATTTTTTTATTGTCCTATAATCTTTAGGTCCCATTACTGAGACCAATCACTCACTTGACCGAAAACTACTAGAAAATAATTCTGTTTTTATCCTGTAATTCAGGACAATGAGCCATGAAGTGAAGCAGTTCCTTACCATTATATACATTTAATTGTATCGTTAAATTAACTGTATTAATTTATATGTAACTAATACGTAGCCTATCGTTAAATATAAATTAATTGTATTGTTAAATTAATATTATATAAATAGGCTGATTGTATTGTTTTAGATTTGCTGTGAGTGATACTGCCCTTAGAGCCATGAGAGGTGAGCACGCTGACCAGTGTATTCTTATCTCAGGTATGTTAAGTCCAATTCATATGCTTATTTAGCTATGCATCAACAATTGAACCTGATTGGTCAAAAAGTGGTTGTAAATTGGTGGCCAGTTTAACACAAGTGTTACCTGGGTTTAAAACACCCCATTAATTTACGACGCTTGTCGCTCTCAAGCCGTGTTTTCATTATTCCTGCATAGGCGAATTTCCCCATGTTTGTTTAATTTTGTCTGGCAGCTCCGTTCTCCATTGGTGCTTTTTAAGGGCAAGTAAGGTGCGTTCGCTCATCTGACTTGGCTTGAAAAGACTATAGTAAACACAGGGCTTTAGTAATATTAAGCGTAAATCAAACAAGGAAAGAATGTTTGAGCTTATCTAAGTTAAATTCTCTGGTTTCAAAGGTCGATTGCAATCTGAATCCTGCTTCCTTATTGCTGAAGGTTTTCCCAGAATAAGTCTCCAAAACATACCTGTTCAAAGTGGAAGTGATATGTTAGGGCCGTATCCAGGATTTTTTCAGAGGGGAGAGGAGTTTACAAAAAGGATTTAAAAACTTTAAAAAACGAATCAAAAATTTATTTATGTTCATTTTTGTTACGTTTTCACGAGTCAGACAAATTTTGGGGGAGGGGGTCAAACCCCTTGACCCCTCCCCTGAATACGGCCTTGGAATAGGATCTTATCTCCATGAAGTTGCTCATGCCCTTGTGCAAACTCCGGGGAAAAGAAAGTTCAGTTTAATGTTCCAAAAAGGGATACCACTGCGAATTCAACCATTGTGAAATTGGCATTAGTTGATAGCGAATCAACACTAATGCTTAATATATATGCTTTCCCCAAGATCTTCGGAAAAATTCCAAAGTCTTCAAGAAAATTTTCCAATTTGATTTTGAAAAGATAGAAACGAATATATTCATTTTGACTCAATACCTTTTTTTTTGGTAATATGAATACAAATTCTGAATTGTGATTACAGTGTCAAAATTGTTCTGTTCGTAGCCAAAGGGAAATTTGGAAAACACATTTGTCGAAACATTTCTTCTCGCCAATACAATTATGCGGTAAATCTCAAATAGCTGCAGAAATCCTGAAATAACTTAGAAACCGAAAGCAAATATGTTTGATGTCGCTAAATGTTCCTAGTTTGCAAAACAAAATTAAAAATAAATAAAAAGGGTTTAAATTAAGCCTTTTCCTGTCTTAAATTATTCGAAGTTATAAAAACCGTAAAGCGTTGCAACTGCATCTATGGAATTTCAGTGGTAAAAGTGGGGAAAGCAGATTTTGCTAGCACGGAAAACTAATAATAAATGAAAGAAGGTTTTAGGAATGAATACACAGCAAAACTTACAGCCCTTACAGGGAATTTACAGGGCTTAAGGAGCCAAGGGCTTATGGGAAAGGCTTAGGGAGGGGGATGTTCTGCATCGCTCAGTGTGAATTTTGACTTATGTGCCAAAGCTGCACCAGTCAAAATTCATCTCATGTTCCCGAACCTTTTTGGGAATTACTCGAATACCGTTCTGGAAATCTACCATAACTAACAGACAAGTTACTGTAAAACGCTTCGACGAAATACGTAAAAATACGCTTCAAACTTGAAGTTGCATGCCTCCTTCCCCATTGGAACGCCCTTTTGTCCAGTTAGATGTTTTAGTTTTAGCCCTACTCCCTCTAACTGCCCTGAATGAGGCTAATAGCGATAGATTCACAATCCAAAGTAGGATTTAGGAAGACATTTTGAAGCCCCATTCCCTCTCCACCCCTACTTGTAAGACTTAAAAGATTCAACATAGATGCTTCCTAACTTCGAATAAACAAATAAAATTAGCGCAGAATCTGACTGTAGTATTTCAACGAATATAAGCGCAAAGTATCACCGTATCCCATCAACGAATACAAGCGCACAGTACACCCACCGTACAAGCGCACAGTATCCCCCACCATTAGGATATATCAGTCCCAAGGACCTGGTCTGTCGAGTATATAGTATAGCGTGATCATTCATGTTGTCAATGAAACGATGCTATGAAAATATGCGCACAATGCTCCTGTATCCCATCAACAAATATAAGCGCACACTAACCCATCGTTTCCTACGACACACAATGTGTGATCTCAACTTCCGAAGATAAGAATAATTCCAGGAATCGCTTGCCAGTTGTTATTTCTCGATGAAACAATGTGATGATACAAGTGCACAGTACTCCCATTATTCATACAACACACATGCGTAATCGTTCATGTTCCCGGTGAAACAATACAATGAATACAAGCGGGCCCATATCCTGATTTTCAAGAATTTCTTGGGATGTTTCCGAGAATTTCAAGAATTATGCCTTATCTGGTATTGCGTAATCATACATGTTGTCGGTAAAACAGTACAATACGTTCTGTGAAAGCCCTCACGCCTTGTCCTTTGAGATAACAACTGAGACAACAACATTTTTAGCTTCTAAGCAGATTTCTATCGATTTTATGAAATTTTAACGTGAGACTCATTATTTCCTATGCTAAAAGAACGACATGTTACTCGACTGAGCTAACAAGTCTTTGATGATATTATGTTCTTAGAAATACATTCTTGGCAATTAATTTATTGTTTCTAAGACGCTGGCCAACTGATATTAAGCGCCGCGATATCGTAACAAGTTGATTGTGCAATCGATTTCTCAATTGGAGTTGGATATGTGGTAAATGCAATTAGTGATTTGTTTCCGGGCACCTTTTTTGCATCATTCTGAGAATATGCATAACATGGTGATTTGAGATGCTTGCTGAACAGACATATTCTTTTGATGGTTAATGGAACTTTTTTGATCTTCAAAGATTGTAATGACGACAACCGGTCAGGTATCATCTTTGTAACCTAATGGTCCTGACCACATAGGTTTTCCATTACTGGGGCTTGCGCATGAGTTTGGGTCTCCACATTCCAAAACAGGATCCCCTAACCCCTTCCAGGGCCCCAAGTACCCCTCCAGGGTCTCATGTCCCCCTCCAGGACCAAATTTACCCCTCCTGGGCCCCAATATTCCCCTTTCCCGTTTTTTAACTTGGAATTTTTTTGGAAGGGGATTTTTTAACTTTTTTCCGTGTTTTAAAATCAAATTAAATTTACTTAAAAAAATTCACTTGTTATATTTTAAGATACAAAACGAAGATGATAAATGTATGTTAGTTTTGATTTTTTCTATTAGAAAAATAATATTTGTGTAGTGAAATTTTTTTTTGACTTTTTAACTTAGGTATTTTTTCAGCTCTTTTTTGGGACTTCGAAATCTTTTATCTGTAATTACATGTCTTAAAACGACATTAAATATACTTAAAACAAAAGAAATTCACTTGTGGTATTTTTGAAATATGAAATGAAGATGATAAATATATGTTAGTCGTAATTTTTCTGATTAGAAGAATAAGGTTTGTAGTGACATTTTTTTGTATTCTAATTCTTTTTAACCGAGAATTTTTAACCTTTTTGGGGACTTGGATTTTTTTCATCTTGTTTTTTACATGTCTTAAAATGACATTAAATGTACTTATAACAAAAAAATTCACTTGTGATTTTTTCGAAATACGAAATGAAGATGATTCATATATCTTAGTCGTGATTTATCCAGTTAGAAAAATAATGTTTGTAGTGAATTTTTTTCTTTTTTAATTTGTTTTTTAGCTATAATCCCATTGTTAGCTTAAAAATCAAATGTATTTTGAAAAATGCAGATCAGAAGGTGAACGTTTCTCTTCTTTGGGAAAATTCTCGTTCTTTTCCATGGTAATAGAATTCCATTAAAAAATAAACCCTGACCTATGAAAAATCTAAAACAATCCTCTGGTCTTGCTTTCACCTCTTACCTTAAACAACGAGGCAATAAGTAGAGGTTTCCTTCAAAACATACGGAAAAGCTTTTGTTTATTTTTAGTCTTAATGTAGCTTTTTACTTTATATTTAAATAGAAAAAAAAATAAAAGAAGTGTCCTATTGTTGCATCTCTGACCTATGAAAATTCTCAGAAACTCCTTTTGTCTTGGTTTTAGCTTTCAGCGTAAACAGCGAGGCATTCAATAGTCCTTTCCTATGGTATTAAATAAAAAAAACTAATTTTTTTAGCTGAAAGTAAGGAGCGACATTAAAACTTAAAACGAACAGAAATTACTCCGTATATGAAATGGGTTGTCCCCTCCGCAATCTCTCGCTCTTTACGCTAAAGCTTTTAATTTTTTAAAAAAGTAGAATTGTGGCAAAGAGTCAAACTTTAGCGTAAAGAGCGAGGGATTGCGGAGGGGACAACCCATTTCATATACGGAGTAATTTCTGTTCGTTTTAAGTTTTAATGTCGCTCCTTACTTTCAGCTAAAAAAATTAGTTTTTTTTATTTAATTTCTGAACGTTTTTGAATTAATGCATGTTTGGTTTTGGCTCTCCGCACATAAATTATTAAAATGAAATTTGTATATTAATTCTTTTTTTGGCTAAATGGCTTTCTCTTAGTTTTGATCAGACGATTTTGAGAAATAAGGCGTGGAGAAGGAGGCCTAGTTGCCCTCCAATTTTTCGGTTACTTAAAAAGACAACTAGAACTTTTAATTTTTAACGAACGTTTTTATTAGTAAAAAATATACGTAACCTAAGAATTAACTTACGTAACAAACTTTCATAACCTTAAGTTTTTATTATGTATACGAGGGGGTTTGTACCCTCGTTAATACCTCGCTCTTTACTCTAAATCGTAAGTTTTGTCCCAATTCTTTAAGAATGACCCCTGAATCAGAAAGGCCGTAGAATAAATAGTTGAAATTACTAAAAATACTTTGGCATAAAGAGCGAGGTATTTATCTCCTCCTAAATACCTCGCTCTTTATGCTAAAGTATTTTTAGAACCCCTCATATGCGTAATAATCTCTGTTCGTTTTAAGTTTCAATGCTACTTCTTCCTTTCATTTGAAAAAACGTTTTCATATTTATTTTTCATTGTTTTCTTATTGTAATGCTAGAGAATCCTGCGCCCTTTTCATTGAATTTTTCTTCCCCCATGACAGATTCCTCCTAGGAAAGATCCTCCAACATAGCCCCCTCTCCTCAGCCCCACCCCCAAACAAAATAAAATCCCCCTGAAAACGTCTTTACACTTCCCAATAACCATTATTATATGTAAACACTGGTCAAAGTTTGTAACTTGCAGCCCCTCCCCCAGGGATTGTGGGGGAGTAAGTCATTCCCAAAGACATAGTTATTATGGCTTTTGACTATGCTGAACAAAATGGCTATCTCAGAATTTTGATCCGTTGACTTTCGGAAAAAAATGAGCGTGGGAGGGGGCCTAGATGCCCTCCAATTTTTTTGGTCACTTAAAAAGGGCACTAGAACTTTTCATTTCCGTTAGAATGAGCCCTCTTGCGACATTCTAGGACCACTTGGTCGATACGATGACCCCTGGGAAAAAAAAACAAACAAATAAACACGCATCCATGATTTGTCTTCTGGCAAAAAATACAAAATTCCACATTTTTGTAGATAGGAGCTTGAAACTTCTACAGTAAGGTTCTCTGATACGCTGAATCTGATGATGTCATTTTCGTTAAGATCCTACGACTTTTAGGGGGTGTTTTCCCCTATTTTCCTAAATAAGGTAAATTTTCTCAGGCTCGTAACTTTTGATGGGTTAGACTAAACTTGATGAAACTTATATATTTAAAATCAGCATTAAAATACGATTCTTTTGATGTAGCTATCGATATCAAAATTCCATTTTTTAGAGTTTTGGTTACTATTGAGCCGGGTCGCTCCTTACTACAGTTCGTTACCACGAACTGTTTGATTAGAGTGACATTAAGAAAAAACAAACTCTGGTCTATGAAAAATCTCAAAAACTCCTCTGGTCTTGGTTTCAGCTCTTAGCGTACATATTGAGGTATTCAACAGTCGTTTTTTACATTCTATTAGAATATCATTAAGAAAAATAAACTCTCTTATGAAAAATCTCAAAAAACTCCACTGGTCTTGGTTTCACCTCTTAGTGTAAACAGCTAGGCATTCAAGAGTCGTTCTTTCCCATGGTGTTAGAATGTCATTGAGAAAAAAACTCTTACCTACGAAAATCTCAAAAAATTCCTATGGTTATGGTTTTACCTCTTAGCGTAAACAGTGATATATTCCATAGTCGTTCTTTTCCATGTTATTAGAATTTCATTAAGGAAAGTCATCTGGTCTTGGTTTCATCTCCTGGCGTGAACAGCTAAGCATTCATTTGTCGTTATTTTCCATGGTATTAGAATGCAATTAAAAATAAATTTACCTATGAAAAATCTCAATAACTCCTGGACTTGGTTTCACCTATTAGCGTAAACCGTAAGGCATTTAATACTCGTGCTTTTTCATAGTAATAAAATGTCATTAAGAAAAAAATGTCTGAGCTATGGAAAATCTCAAAAACTCCTCTGGTCTTGGTTTCAACTTTTGGCGTAAACAGCGAGGTATTCAGTTGTCGTTCGTTTTCCATGCTATTAGAGTGTCATTAAGAAAAATAAACTGTAGCCTATGAAAAATATCAAAAACTTCTCTGGTCCTTTTTTCACCTCCTAGCGTAAACAGCGAAGCATTCAACAGTCGTTTTCTCCCATGGTAATAGAATGTCATTAAGAAAAAAATAACTTCGACCTATGAAAAATCTCAAACACTCAGGACTTGGTTTTAACTATTACCGTAAACCGCTAGACATTCAATACTCGTTCTTTCCCATGGTAATAAAATAACATTAAGAAAAAACTCTGCCCAATGAAAAATCTCTAAAAATTCTTCAGGTGTTGGTCGCATCTCTTAGCGCAACCATCGAGGCATTCAATAGTCATTCTTTTCCATGCTATAAGAATGTTATTGAGGAAAACATACTCTGGCCTATGAAATATCCAAAGAAGTTCCTCTAGTCTTGGTTTCACCTCCTAGCGTAAACAGCGAGACATTCAATAGTCGTTCTTTTCCATGCTATTAGTGTGTCATTGTGAAAAATAAACAAAAGCCTATTAAAAATTTCGAACCCTGGAGAGGGACAAGGGGCCTGGGAGGGGGCCATGGGATCCTAAATGGGAATGTAGAAACCCAAACTCGTGCGCAATCCCCATGAATGGAAAATTGATGTGCTCAAAGGCATTTCATTAGAAATATAACACCTGGCTAGTTGTAATGTTGTAGTCATTATAATTTTGGAGACCGAAACTAGTTTCATTAACCATCAAAAGAATATGTCTGTCCAGCAAGCATATCAATTCATCATGGTATGCACAATCTCGGAATGATGCCAAAAAAGGTGCCCAGAAACTAATCACTGATTGTATTTACCATACATCCAATTCTAATTGAGAAATCGATTGTACAATTAACTTGTTACGATATAGTGGCGCTTAACATCAGTTGGCCAGCGTCCCGGAAACAATACATTGATTACCTAGAATCCATTTCTAAGAAGATAACATCATCAAAGACTTGTTAGCTCAGTCGAGTAAAATAGGGTCGTACATAGGAAATAATGGGTCAGACGTTCAATTCCAACATTAGACATACATATAATAAATCGATGGAAAACTGCTTAGAAGCTAAAAATGTTGTTGACTCAGTTGTTATCTCAAAGGACCAGATGTGAGGACTGTCGCAGAACGTATAGTATTGTTTCACTGACAACATGAATGATTACGCAATACTAGATAAGGGATCGTTCTTGAAATTCGTGGAAACATGCCAAGAAATTCTTCGAAATCAAGATATGGGTCCACTTGCATTCATTATATTTTTCCCGAGAACATGAAGGATTACGCGTGTGTGTCGTATGAATGATGGGAGCACTCTGTGCTTGTATTCAAATTATTGTTTCATCGAGAAGTAATTGCTGGCAAGTGTTTCCTCGAATTATTCCGGAAGTTGAGATAACACCATGTGTGTTGTAGGAATGATGGGGTAGTGTGCGCTAATATTTGTTGATAGGTTACGGGAGCTCTGTGCACTTATCTTCATAGCATCGTTTCATTGACAACATTAATGATTACACTATGCCAGACACTCGGCAGACCAGGTGCGTGGGGTTTGTATCTCCAAATGGTGGGAGGCTCCGTGAGCTTGTATTCGTTGATTGGATACGGGGGTACTGTGTGTGCTTATATTGGTTAATCCCATACTACTTCTGACCCAAATCATGAGAGGAATTTTTGGGAGGCCGAAACTCCACGAGAAGCAGTCTTTATGCTATGTCGAAACATTTCAGGACAGTGGTTTCTTTGACAGCTGTTGAGTTAAACAAAACAAGTTCTCAAGAATGGGTTAGACCCAGGAAGTATTTCCATTAGATAGTATTCTGCCTCATCCCTAACTGTACGGCTTGAAAAATTATGTGAAGATAGGTGTCTTATCGAATGAATCTAGAGCTTGCTTTACTTTAAAAACAGATTAATATTTGGCTTAAGCCTACATTTTTAGACTGTTGGTCTAGGCATGGCGGTTAGCAGGATGTAAGCTGATTTGTTAGCAAAAATTAGAAATTTATTCAGGTTTACGAGCCATTTTCATTGCTGGAAGTTTCGTTCAACTTCGCGATCAGTTTTCTAAGGTAGGGAAAAGCCTACTAAACTCATGTTTTCAGTTCCCCTAATGTTTAATGTCCCCTAAGTATGTTACTTTTTTATTGCTCTGCAATGCATCTTTAATGTATTATAAAATCTCTTTTGTAATCCCGTATGGTCTAGCGGCTAGGACAACTTTCCCCTAATAGAACCAAGTTCGGTTACCGGTATTGGAAGTCATTGCATAAACCTTGTGCTATTAGGGGTGCATTTTGGGAATTCCACCTCTTTTTAGCAATAGTGCGAACTACCTCGTTTGACTTTATCTTATTTTAGGAAGACCTAAAAAATTTGGCTTGTTCGCCACCTCCCACAACCAGGGGTTTTGACTGTACCCATGCTGCAAACTTTAAATATTCAATCATGCTTGAAAGTAAAATCTATGTTGGACCTTAAAGCAGTGGCTGATCCGGTCTCTCTTGTACCCGTTGCGAAGTCATGTTATGCCCCTTTTCCCTGCCTCTCCATATTTTAGGCAGAATTTTAGCAAAATGTTCATTTATCAAAACATTTTCATTTATAAACGAAATTTGTATACACAATACCACAAACAAAATTAAATTTTATTAAATTCGGTCTTCTTACATTTATTTTCAAGAAATGGTGATGAGGATATGAAAAAAATGAAAATTTTAGGTTGAACTTGCTTATGGTTCCTGCCAAAAGCGCCCTCTTATGTATTTGAAAAATATATAAAATAATTATAACCGTTAAATTATTTATTTGAAATTTTGCAACGCCAAAATTTTATACCCGGGGCAACTGCTCTATCCCCCTCCTAAAACCACTTATGCGTTGAAGAGGGATTAAGAATATGCTCTTAATGGAATGGGGTTGAAAACCTCGAAAAGTCAGTTTAAGTTTTTCAGTCTCAGAAAGCTGTTGAAGATACCCACGTTTTCATGCCAGCAAGATCTTTGAAGGAATTGTCCTATACCTTTGTGATACCCCCTTTCTTTACACAGGCTATATCATGGCAGAGGAAGTAGTTTGAAATCCTTGAAACGTTGGATGTATCAAGCATAATGCGGGATACATGCTGAATTGAATAAGAACAGATTCGCAAAAATTCATGACTCTGAATTAGTTGACTGCGCGTTAATTGTTTATAATTATAGCGTAAAAACTGTGTCATTATTCGAGAGATACTAACTGTATGTGAATTAGCTTATACAAAACAATCAAAGCTCCCATTTGGGCCTGACCTTCGTATTTCGGCAAGAATTGTGCAAGATAGAATTAGTAATTTTGCCTTTGTGTTCTTGCCAATGATACCTGAATTACAATTGTAATTCTTTCTGTGTGAAATATATAATGCCAAATTATCCTGAATATCCATACACAGAATTATGTGTTTAAATGTTACATACAGAAATGCATCACTACATTAGTACATCACTACGGGGGCGTAATTTACTATGAAGAAGGGGGCGACTACCCACTGCAGACCAAAATTTGGTCTGGGAGCGATTAGTGAAATTTGAGAATTTCACTAATCGCTCAAAAATAGTGATTACAGACACAACTTCTGTCCAGCCCTTCAGTGGGGAGTTTATTGGGCATTGGGATAAAAAGGTAATACTAGACTAGCGTACTTGGGCGTCTGGCTCTTGTGCCATTCATAGTCAATTTAGAGTGGGAAATCTTAGTATTGAGTTCCCAGGGCCGAGGGGAGATGATAAGATGCCGATGTAGCAAGGGTTGGGCCAGCTTCATTATCAATTACACCATTTTCCACCTTCGCTCTGTATACAGACGTGGTGGCTATGGCCTCTCTTGTGCCTTGGACAAAGTCTTGATTAGCCCCCTCATGTCTCCCACAAAATTTTCATTTGTTAACGAAATTATTTTCAATTATTAATTAATAGATAATTTATTTTTTAGTTTATGATTTAGTTTATTTAATTATTATTAATTAACTAATAATTCATTAATTATTTTATTTAATTAACTGGATCTTTTAATTAACTTTATTTTATAAAAACAAAATTAAAAAAATTTACAAGTTACTACAACCATTAGATTATTTATTTATCCCTAATATCTCTGAGCCCGGGGCAAGAGCCCCTCCCCCTCCTTACAGCGCATCTGTATACAGAATAAAATATGTTTAATGGTTTTCAGATTGAGGGTCGGTTTAAGAGGCTCACAAGCTGTTACAATATAAAGGTTCAATCTACGATTGTTAAAATATATTGACTGACTTATCAGGGGTTCCCGTGAGAATTTGACAATGTACCAAGATTCGCATGTGAAAAATCAAAAAAAAAAGAAATATCACCGTCTTGATTTTGATTTGTTGGGTATTTTGTGACTACCTGGTCAATCACACCTGTGAATTTGATTAAATTAGGGTATACCGTACTCCTTTAGATCGTCTAAAACTTTTGAAGAATTGCTTTGGAAAGTACATATAAAATTTGCAAGTTTAGGATTTCGGCCTGCCTCCAAACTTTTCTAACAGGCTTTGAATAACAGCAAAATTATATACAGCAAATTCCCACTTCCTGAATTCTTGTTTTGTTTTTGGTACTAAAATTTGATTCATGTTCTGACAAAAAAATTAAATGGTAATAGATGTACTTAACATGTCTCTGAGGATAAGGATCAATGTATATACTTCTCCCAAAAGTCCAAGTTCGCGACTGAAATCCCAAAGAGTGGCAGTCCTGTGGCTGTCTGAAATTGTAACTTCTGTATATTTAGGACTATTCAAAGGTATTTAGAGGAATATCAACCAATTAGAATGACAAAGCATCGGTACTTTGAAAGCCTTCAAACCTTTTAGACAAATTTACGTTAGTGTGTCTTTGAATCTTGAAAACCATAGCCGCCAACTTCATTATCGTTTCATTTTTAGGTGAATCGGGATCAGGAAAAACTGATGCAAATTCATTATCGTTTCGTTTTTAGGTGAATCGGGATCAGGAAAAACTGAAGCAACTTCATTATCGTTTCATTTTTAGGTGAATTGGGATCAGAAGAAACTGAAGCAACTTCATTATCGTTTCTTTTTAGGTGAATCGGGATCAGGAAAAACTGAAGCAAGTAAAAAGATTTTGCAATTTATTGCTGCCATTAGTCACAACCAAAAAATTGTGGGGTCGGTAAAGGAGAAATTGTTACAGAGCAATCCCGTCTTAGAAGCATTTGGTAATGCAAAGACCAATAGGAACAATAATTCATCAAGATTTGGGAAATATATGGACACTGAATTTAGTTCTATTGTAAGTACCATAAAATATTCACATATACAGCTGAAACATCAGATTGTAATGATGGTGAGCTTTACCAAGCGCTAATTTGAGCCAATCAGATATTTCATCGAATTTTCCGATTGATTGAAAAATTCTATGAAATATCCTGATTGGCTTAAATTAGCGAAGTATTAGTAACATCTCACTGCGAATGACTCACTTTTAGTCCAAATTATTATGGAGTAATTAATAGTTAAACATTAAAAACTATAATAATTTACCGTTTGATGTTAGCAAGGCAACGGTGCTAGACCTGTGAAAGACAATTTATGTTAAAAAAATACCTTTTAGCAGAAACTTAAATAGATAGATACTTGTCCTTCGGTAATTTTATCAGCAAGAAATATCGGTTTTGGCAAATCAGAATATTGGTATTGGATTAAATAATATCCATGACGGCATTTAGTTTACTTAATGAATCTAATTTTTTTCTTCTGTTCGGTTCCATTTTTTTCTTTTTGGTTTGTGATGTTTTAACTTTTCTCTTTTGATTTATTGCTTAATTGAATCGTGTCTCTACCCCCTCCTTTGCAGGCTTGAGAACATTTTGGGGTATTAGTATCATTTGTTCATTGCATGCTTAATTAATTATGAGTAAATCATTTTTTCACGCAAAATGGCCTAATTCTTGGAATAGATAAACGGTTGAAAAGCGAAAAAGAAGAAGAACGAAGTAATACAAATTCGAATCAGCAAAATATGAAAGGGTAGATATTAGAAAATGGGTTTAAAGAAGAATAAATCAGATTAAGTGTGTCTTATGTGTTTTTAGCCAACTATCACGGGCAGTATTGGTGGGATAAACTACTCCAAAAAGCAAGGCCGTATCCAGGATTTTTTTTCGAAGGGGGTGTTACCATATGATTTTTTTCGGAAGGGGGGGGGGGTTACACACAGAAAAAAACGCACTAAAAACTGTCTATATTAATTTTGCTACGTTTTTACGAGTCGGGAAAAAATTCGGAGGGGGGTCAAATTCCCTAACCCTTCCCCCTGGATACGGCCTTGCTATTTGATGATACAACACTTAAGCAGGATTGCCTACACTACTTCGTAGTGTGTAAATAAAGAAGTATAAATACAAATTATAAATATAAACATTTTACTAAATTGTATTAAAAATATTATAAATATACAATATAATAAAAATACAATTTATGATTCAAAGGATTAAGCTTTAATTCTTTCAAAATTAATTCATTTCAATTTTAATTCATTTATTCTTTTAAAATTTAGCCATCAAGATTCAGTAATTATAAACATGTTAGTTCTCATGTAATTTCTCCGAATTTCAGTCGTCGATTAATACTTATGTGTATTATATATGTGCATATGAACACAATCTCTCCGTATATATAGGGGAAATGGTATTGTCTGGCGGTTTTGCAAGTTGGAGATCTTAAGGATATACACCTAAGGTTTTATATTCTTCAGTAGATAAAATTTCCAGGACTTCATATTGGAGATATGAAGGGGCATTTTTCTTCGGCTGGCTAAACCTACTTTAACCCATCTCCCTCCAAGTGCCGCTTTAGATCCCCCCTTAAATTTCGAAAAATATCTTATACTTCCGTTGAAATACATTGAAAAAAGAATGCAAAACTGTATCCCATCTTAGATTTTACAAAACACATCTTATTATTTCTTAATTTAAAATATATGCATAAAAAAACAAACCTTGCCCCCCTTCTCACTCCACATTTCCGCGAATTTGCGCCGCAGCAAATAGTGAGGGGAAATAATGGGTGAGTTAACCCTTATTCGTCTACAAGCAAAAACAAGAGCTAAGAGCTGGTATGGCACTTGTGACGAGGTCGGAAGAGCCAAGAGCTCATGTGGCATGAGCTGTAGCAAAATTTTAAGAATCGATAGATTGATTTAAAAGGAAAATCAGAGGCTTAATGCCGGTCGGGATTAAAACTAAGAGCTCTGAGTCACAAGGTCCTTCTAAATTTCAAAATCCATGAATATCCGATCACCCACTTGGAATTTAAAAATACCTCAATTTTTCTAATTTTTCCTCCCCCTTGAGCCCCCCAGATGGTCGAATCGGGGAAAATGACTTTATCAAGTCAATTTGTGCAGCTCCCTGACACACATACCAATTTTCATCGTCCTAGCACGTCCAGAAGCACCAAACTCGCCAAAGCACTGAATCCCACCCCCTAACTCCCCCAAAGAGAGCGGATCTGTTCTGGTTATGTCAATTACGTATCTAGGACTTGTGATTAGTTTTCCCACCAAGATTCACCCGATCCCTCGGCTCTAAGCGCTTTCCAAGATTTTAGGCTCCCCCCAACTCCCCCTAATGTCACCGGATACAGTCGTGATTTAAAATAAGAGCTCTGAGACACGATGTCCTTCGAAACATTAAATTTCAATAAGATCCGATCACTCCTTCATAAGTTACAAATACCTCATTTTTTTATTTTTTTCAGAATTAACCCTCCCCCCAACTCCCCCAAAGAGAGCGGATCCGTTCCGGTTATTTCAATCACGTATCTAGGACTTGTGCATATTTTCCCCACCAAGTTTCATCCCGATCCCTCCACTCTAAGCGTTTCCCAAGATTTGAGGTTTCCCCACCCCAACTCCCCCCAATGTCATCTGATCCGATCGGGATTTAAAATAAGAGCTCTGAGACACGATATACTTCCCAACATCAAATTTCATTAAGATCCGATCACCCGTCGTAAGTTAAAAATATCTCCCTTTTTCTAATTTTTCCGATTTAACCGTCCCCCCACTTCCCTCAATTCTAATTTAGTCTGGTCTGGTTCCTGATACGCCTGCCAAATTTCATCGTCCTTGCTTACCTGGAAGTGCCTAAAGTAGCAAAACCGGGACAGACAGACCGACAGAATTTGCGATCGCTATATGTCACTTGGTTAATACCAAGTGCCATAAAAAAGAACATTAGCCTTATTCAACAGCATCATGCTGTTATTTACAAAAACTTCAGAACATATATTAACTGTACATTGTTTGCTCTTACTTTAGATTTGTCTAAAAACAAAACAAAAACCTTTGCAAAAACAGGCACAATGAGTAGATTTGTGCTCTTTTATTTAAACTGAAGAATACGAGGGGGGGGAATTAGGTTGTCTACATGCCTGCGGTTTTAAAGCAGATCAGCGTAAAACTTGAATTTATTTTTCACTGAGAATTGATACAACCAGATCAAGGCCGTATCCAGGATTTTTTTTTTTTTTGGGGGGGGGGGGTAAAAAACGGTAAAATTCTAGTTAATTGACTTCTTGCTATCTTGGAAACAGTTTAGGTTAGGAAAATGAAAATTTCAGGGATGGGTCTACAGGCTAAAGTATGTCCCGGGAAGGTATTTTAAAGTACCCACCTCCACTCCTTCTCCCTCTAGAGGGCCCTGAAATTTGCCTACATGACAGGTAGACCTATTGAAATTTCGACAAAACAACATTTTACCTTAATTTTCAGTTACTAGTTGCTTTTTCTCTGTCTTTGATTCTGAAAATGCAATTCCTGTTATTTGAGTAGAATTTTGAGCCATATCAATGTTTTTTTCAAAATTTAGGAAATATATTTGCATATATTTAAAACCTTATAAAATGGAATTAAGCAAAGTTATGAAGCTGAAAACAATTTTGTTGTACTTTAATTAAGCAGAAGATCTATTTTGCAAGGTTTCACTTTTATAACACACATATTTTTAAAGGTCATCAAAGGTCAGGGACCTCTATAGGGAGAAGGAGTGGAGGTAGCTACTTCAAAATACCTTCCCGGGACATACTTTAGTCTGTAGCTTCATCCCTGAAAGTTTAAGTTTCCTAACCTAAACCCTTTCTGAGATAGCAAGAAGTCAATTAACTAGAATTTTACCAAAAAAACTTTTAAAAATGGTTCAAAGATTTGTTTATATGCATTTTATTACGTTTTACGAGTCAGACAAACAGTTTGAGGGGCTAAAGCCCCTGAGACCTCTGGATACGGTCTTGATCCATTTGTTTCTTTTTTTGTGTATTGTTCTTGTTAAGGCCCCTTTTTACAGTCTACTCGCTATGCCGACAGGAGAAGAAAAATGTTTGGCCCACTTTGATGTTTCATCAGTTGACCCAAACTACTTTTATTTATCAAAATGCCTATTTTTCGTCTTAGGTTTGTATGCCTCAGTAAACATGCCCAATATATTGCTATCTGGCTTGGTAAAACAAATTTGGGCCTATTTTGGGCATCACCAATCAGTGTTTTTTTTTTCAAACAGCTTTTGTGTTCTAGGTCCTTAGGCAATGTTTTTAAGTTTTATAATGAACAATCTAGTTGAACACTGTTCAACTAGGCAATGACGATCAGGACAAAGCATTGACAGCGGACTTCTGATTGACTTTATTGACATGTGTGACTATAGTGTGGCCCCCAGAATTATATTGGCTTTTTCACTTTAGGGAGAGCCCGTTGGTGGACATATATTAAACTACCTTCTGGAAAAATCACGGGTTGTATACCAAGCAAAAGGCGAGCGCAACTTTCACATCTTTTACCAGCTGTTGGCAGGTGCGGATGATGCATTACTGGCGAATTTACAGCTGACTAGAGATCCGTCAAATTATTTTTATACAAAACAGGTAACTTAATTAGTGAAACTAATCTGTCACTTATGCGGGAAGTATTGTTATGAAAAACGAATATCTAAAATTATACCACCATAGATTTACTATATTCCACCCTCTCTTGACATTAGATTACAATATTGATTAAAATAGGTGACTTTCTGCAATCAGAAAACAGATGTGCTCTGGGATTCAATTTTTATCTACCCTGTTCCTATAGAAAAAAAATGCCGTTGTCAACGAGAAGTTTAGAAGGATGTTAATTTTAACTTCTACTCTGTCTTGACACTCTATTTCAATTCTATATTAACATATTCAATATCAATTAATAGGTTTAGCGGATTGTAATCAATTCCAATTAATTTTGTAAATCCAATTCCTCCAATCTATGCCATATGATCACTTCAAGGAACTAAGTTGGGTTCGCACACAAGACTGTATCCAGGGAGGGGGTTTTGGGGTTTCAACCTCTCCTCCTCGGATTTATGTCCAACTCGTAAAACAGTACAAAAATGCATTTGAAGAGATTTTCGATTTATTTCGAAAAGTTCTTTTTGTATCTCCCTCCCAAAAAAGCACCCCCATACGAACACCTTGGATATGCCCTCATTCGCACAGCCAGGTCGTTTTCCTTGCCATTTCCTTGAATTTTCAATTTCTTTGATGACTTACAGATTTTCAAATGAAAGATAGGCATAGGTATAGGTTTGTTCAACCGGATCAAACATATTTGATACAAAGGATCTTGACGAAGCAATATATTTATTACCATTGTATTTTACATGCTTGGTATACTATACGAATAACTTGGTTTTTCACTACTGAATATTGGCCTAGATTTTCCTAGCAGGTACGCCAGCATTCAAAAGTTAAACGTATGCTATTGCTATTTTTTTTATCCTACCAATAGATACATAAAACATTAATTAAAGCGGAAAAAATTAAATGTTACGAAGTCTGGTGACCGCTATCATAAAGCTGAAGTCATACATAAATATATCTTACAATGCCAAATGAGATAATATGTAAAAACTGATTTTTATGACGCTTAAGATTAATTAGGATAAAAGATAAGAAGCTAATTACCCAAATCTGAATTACAGTGAATGAGATAGAAGAACTAGATAAAATAGGAAAATAAGGGAGCTTGGAATATGGAGAGAGGGATGGGTGTTGGGGCAAGATAATTTTATTCATCTTTGTAGAATGATTTCAGAAGTCTCTAAAAAAATTAGAAGTTTAATACCAAAAGTATATAAAATCGGAGGGAGGGGGGTTCAGATATTTGTTTCTTTATATTATAATCTTTCTATCCTGTGAGGTATTGTTAGATATATCATGTTTTTGGCGAATGAAATTTTTACATTAATTATAAAAGAAAAAGGAAATTTAGAATACATTTTCGAAACAACCAATCAACAGGACATGCCATTGTTTCACTAAAGGATTGAATTTCGCCTCAAAAGCCGGATTATTTTTATTTCAAAACGAAAAAATGTCCTCATGTGAATAGACCAGAATTGAAAATTCATGTAGCGGCTGGCGAAATTTCATTTGAAATAATTTAAAGCTTCGCCCTGGAAGGATATACTAATGAATGTATAATAATATACTGTTGGTATTCTTTTTTAGATCATTTTTCTTCAAATAGGATGTTTTTAGATTTCAGAATTTCATTTAAAACTCAAAATTTATTTAGAATTTCAAATTTTCTACCTAGAAGCCTATTTAAAATTTATTTAGAATTTGGATTTACATTTTTATTTTAATACTAAGACTTGCTATTCTTTTAAGACAGGTCTTGAAAAGAATCTTTTTTTCTACACATTTTCAAGCAATATTCTAAAGAATTTTGGTTTTAATCCGAAATGTTAGCCGGTATTCCCATACCGACGCGGCTTGGTCATTTTTGTTTTGCAAATTCTCCTTTTCTATCAGAAAGCTGACTAAGTTACAAAACCAGAGGTTTCTTTCTACTGTCGCCGTGTTGTAACAAAAACAAAACGAAAAAAGGTCTATGTTTTAAACTCCTGTCAAGACAAATTTTTGGTAAAAAATGTTTTAATATAACAATTTACCTTAACAACTATAGAATACGTCTTATTTTGTTAGAGTTAGGTAGCTCGTTTGGCAGAGATTTGCCTAGGACTTTAATTTGAAGAGCGTGAGGTCTGGACGACTGAATGATAAAAAAGAGTAACGTATACTCATTATAGAATCAAAATTTATTTTTCCTTGCAGTTTTGAGGGGCTGGATAAACTCTAAAACAACCCTTTATAGCAGCCTCAATCTAAACGTCAATCTAATGCCTCCTGAAATTACCCTTGTTTCCTCATATTTTCCTAAAAAAAATTTATGTGGTACTGGTACAGGTGTAATGTACTGGTGTTATTTGGTTGGTGTTATGTTATGCATGGTGTTATGTTATGTGGTTAGTACTGTGTAGGTACTGGTGTTATGTGTTACTTTTACTGGTGTAAAGGATTCATCTAACTTTGAAACCGTGAACGACAATTTTATTTGAAACTTTCTCCATACCCTGTCTTTCCAGGCCAAATTTTTAACGGAATTTTCACTTATTAAAAAAATTCTCCATTTATTTAGATCTGGCTTTTCTTACTTTAGCCTCTGCAAAATCGGTAATTATCTCGGCCAAATTGATTGCTTGCAATTCTTTGTATCCTGTGCTGATTAACACTTAATAATTTAGTCGCTCCTCCCCCGTAGTCGATCTGAATTACGTATTTGCTTATACTTAGGCCGGCAGCCAACTGCGCCCTCTACTTTATTTTAGTAAAAATGCAATGTCAAAAGTTACAAAATGATTATACCCGTGTGATTATTTACTTTGAAAATTTGCTCTCCTAAAATTTCTGCGACCAGGGCAAGTGCCCCTCCCCCTTAAAACCACTAATTATCCCTCCCCACTCTCTCTTTCTGCTGCTTAATTTCTCTTTTCTTTTTTCAGTCATAATACAATTTTCTTCTCATTCTGGCAAATTCTCTGCTGGAGCTCTAGTGCTTCAGGGGACATGGCATTAGAAACAAAACTAATAAATCAAGTGTAAGGCCAAAAACTGGTCATGTTGAACCAATTTATTAGCAGACAATAGTGCATGTATATTATGATGATAACAAATATTTTACTTTTACCTTTGGATTAAATATATTTGATCGGACTAAACAAACTTTTTTTTTGGAAATTTGCAGTATCTTTCATTTTTGAATTTGAAAATTTAATTGAAAATTTTAAATTCCAGAAAAAGGCCAGAAAAAGGAACGCAGTTAGAACTATAGAATTCATAAATTCTATTGTGCGTTTAAGCTAAAACCTGTTAATAAATAAATTGACATAAAACAGCACCAGGCAAAAATGCAAAACTATTCATACCAATTTTACAGAGAGTCACTCTTGATATGCACGTAAGGAGGGGGTCTCACAGCCCTTCCCCCATTGAAGTCTAAATTTTCTTGAATTTTTAGGCACTCTTTATTCAAACTAAAAAGTAAAATTCATCTTTTAGTTATTGGGACCCCCTTCCCCTGAAGGAAAAAACCACCTACTTGCATGGTTATACTGTTGTGTTTTTGCGCGAAAAGACAATTGTTTTGTCTTTTTCTGATGCACTTCATATGTTTTTTTTTCCTGCAGGTACATACGCCATGGTTCAACATCTGTCTATAAATATTTTAACCGAGCCGTTGAAAAGCTGCCATTAAAAAAAAACAAAAAAAAAAACTAAAAACAAAAAAAAAGGGTGTTCTACCCTGTTTTATTTTTGAAATTCTTGCGAAATTTTAAAATCAACGTTTTTTTTATAGGCTCTCTAATTTTCAACCAACCAGGGAAATGTCATAGCGCATGAACTCGCGAAAAAAGGCACAAAAAGGTGAAATGTTCTTTCGAAAATGGTGTGGAAATGCAAAAATACTCATTTTACAAATGTTTACAGGTGTATGAAGCCAGGGTTAAGCATAAGTTGAGGCGCAGCGCATTTTCGTGGCTCTATTAATTGGTTGATGGCATGCTTCAAAACCATAAATCGAATAAAACTCGAGATTTAGTGCTGGAAAGGGAGCCCAAATTCTTATTCAAAATAAGAGTATGGTAAATTTTCTTTTTGACGCTAGCTGATCCACTGTATAAAAAATTTATAGAAAAAAAAATTTACAGTCGAAATATTTCAAGATTTTGGTGGAAGACACTCTACTACTGGCCCGAACGTACTCTACTAAATAAGCTCTGTATTCTGTATCATGCTTGTTTGAATTTTTGGTACTTATGTGTTGCATAATCCACTCTCGAAAAGTGAAGTTTGGTAAATGCTAATGAAATAAAGCAAAATATGATGAAAATATAATAGTTTAGTAACAAAATTATAGAAATTACAACAAAGAATTATGGAAAGGGTGCCCCCCAGAGCGCATTACATTAAATGCATAACCTAGCCTAACCGAAATACCAACTAAATATTTAATTAAAATATAGCTACAATGTAGTTTCCCACCGAGCTGAAGCTGATCGTCTGGTACAAATTTCCGTTAAAGCCGGGTAATGTCTCATGTTCGCTGTACAAGTTCTCGAGTATGTATTATATTACACCTAAGTACTAAATTTTTCATTCAGTGGATCAGCTAGCGTCTAAAAGAAAATTTACCATCGCTATCTACAATTCAGCAACGTTGTTCGACCCAAAACTGATGCATCCTTTTCTTTCCGGGTATTTTAAATAAAAAACAAAAATGCAATTAGGGGTGAGGTGGGAGGATTTGGCGTAAATAGGTCATAATTATATCCTCAGGGGGCATACTAGCTTAAAGTCAGCTAGCCCACTTAATGTGCCAAAATTGTCCTAAGCTAGCCTTGGTCTACTTTGTGCATACTGGTTTTTAGTTTAAAATACAAGACACACACGACTTTGACATACGATTTATGATACAAGCAAGAATCTGCTCCTTTTTGAAAATCGTCTTCAAAATATTAACTTAACCTGTATTTTCAAATCTGATGTGATCTAATTTTTCTAATTCAAGTTTCGATTTTTAGGGCGAAAGTTCGAAAGTTAGACAAATTGATGATGCTGCCGATTTTAAATTGGTCAATGCAGCTATGAAGGTTATGGATCTTGAAGAAGCAGAAATTGGTGCTATATTTAGAATCATTGCAACTATTCTTCACTTAGGAAACGTCAATTTTGGGGATAACAACGGACGTGCAACTTTAGATTCTAAAAATGAAGTAAACACTATGGCAAAGGTAAGATAATTTTTCTTTTCTATTCGAGTCACTCAAAGGACAAATTTAGTTCTACCTCTAATATGTTATAGATTTTCTAGTGTCAAAGGACTTAAATGATTCTTAAGCTTCTGTATGCCTAAAGATAAAACTTACTAAAATGAGAATTGAGGTAACTTATTACCTATTTCACCATCTCTGTTAGACAGTACTTTTTGCTTTACATTGCTTACTATTCATTGCTTACCACTTGCATGTCCTTTGAAAGCTATTGTAAAATACATTAATTTTTTTATAGCAATAAACATATAACTCACTTAAAACTTGTTTTTGTAATCTTTGGTTTCATATTCGACCATCAAGGGCGATTTGGTCAGTGTTGGTCTTTTCCAGCCCCTGCAGCTCTGATCTCCCCTCGGAACTTTTAATTTTTCTTTGTCTTTCAATTATGTGCCTCATCTTTTCTCAATTTGTTTTATTGTATTTGATCTAATGAATATCGTAAATGTTGTTTAGTGGTGTCAATGTGCGCAAACATAGAGAAGATGCAAAAATACATTTTGAATATTTAGGACTGTTTTTTTTTTCTTTTTTATTCTTTCGACCATTAAAAAAGTCATTTTTCAGTAAAAATACCAAAAAATCCATTTTAAAATCTGGGAGGGGGAGAATCTTTTGGAAGGGATATACAATTTTGTCATAAGAAGTTTGTAAAAGTTTGGTTGTTTGCCAAAAATATGAGATTGTCGTGGAAACAAGAAGTTATCTAAGAGGTAAGTATCCCGCTGGGATTAAATACCGGTTGGAGGTATTTTCTAGATGTTAAACGAGATGACATAATTCGAATGGATAATGTCCGACAGCTGGAAGAATATATGGTAAAGATGGGTAACTGAATATTGGTCGCTCTGCCAATTCTCATGTTTTGGAAAACACAAGGAAAACCCGTGGAAAATCTCTTCTCTCCACCTTCCTACAGAAAGATCCTCTTCAAAATTCTAACCTTGGGAAATTCCCCCCCCCCCGAATAATTTCCCTTAACTTCCCCACGTGTAAAATTGAATCGGCAAAGAGAAAGTAAGATATATAAAAGAATCTCCCATAGGATTTTTGGCAAATTCTCCCTTCGTAAACCGACTCTGTACTTCCCAATAATAAATACTGTCCGTAAACATTGGGCAAAGTTCATGTCTTCCAGACCTTCCCTCTGGGGCTGTGGGGTTCATGTTATCCCCGAAGGCATAAGTATGGAACCTTTCATCTATATGGATAAAATGGCTATCTCGAAATTTTGATTAGACGATTTTGGGGAAAAAGGCGAGGAAAGTTGCCCTCTAATCTTTTGGTCACTTAAAAAGGGCACTAGCACTTTTAATTTCTGCTTTAATGAACCTTCTCTCAATACTCAAAGACTATTGGTTCGAAACAATCACCGCTGGGAAAACTAACAAAAAACGCTCATCCGTGATCTTTCTTTTGGCAAAAAATGCAAAATTCCACATTTTTGCAGATGGAAGCTTGATACCTCTATAGTATGGTTTTCTGATGGTGTAATTTTCATTGGGGCTCCTTGACTTTTTGGGGGTGTTTCCCCCATTTTTCGAAAATCAGGCAAATTTTCTTAGGTTCATAGATTTTGGCGGGTGTAAGCCTATTCTTTTGATGTATTTGTAGATCGTTTTTTAGAGTTTCAGTTACTAGTGAGCAGCATCGCTCCTTATTTACAGTTCGTTACCACAAACTGTTTGATAATTGATAACGTCACAACTTCTAAACCTGGAAAGCATCTCAGTGGCTGAAGCTCCAGCCAATTAAAGTTTACAGCTTAACTTAGGATTACTTGATATGAAAGATAGGAATGGACTTTATTTGATTGATGGGGACGATATTAGAGAACAAATATTTGGTAGGTAATCGATAAATAATCAGAATGGCATCCTCCACTAAATTGTATTTGTATACCCTTCTTTTTATAAAATATGTCTTAGCCAGTATTTTTATCAGGTTAGGTATTTGGAACTTTAATGCTGATTTATAAGAGAAACAATCTTTTTTGGAAATGTAAACCATTTCATAGTTTGACAAAAAAAAATAAAGGCAGCAATTGTCGAGCATCGGTTAGAAATGTTTGCTTTTTCATTTCCAGATGCTCTCAAAAACACTGCTGATTATATCCATAACTTAGAGAAAATCATGAAAATTTTATTTTCTCTGTTAGAAGTGTTTGATTCGGCCATTTAACGCTGCTGCTTAGATGCTTGAGGAACATCTTTAAAAAAGGCAATCACTAATTTGTATGTCGTTTTTGGAGGCTATCCAAAAGGACCTTGGACTAGGTACCTAGGTACCAAGGTACCTTTCTGTCATAGGCCTTGGACTACAAAGGACCTTGGACTACAATCCCCGGAGACTATCGGGGATTGTTAGACGATAGACATAGAATGGGAAAAACCTTCTTTTCTCCTATATCGTGAATGATTTGCACATCAGAACGAAAATAAAATTCACATAGCTTTTGTCCTCTGTTGGAAGATACTTGTCCATCTTGATTCTCCAAGGGTTAAGAAAGACCATACCTTGTTCTTCAAACACTTCCTAATAATGTCTTCTTACTCTATACTTCTAATATTTTTGACAAGGAGTGCTACTTTCCTTTTGAATCTCAGTTTTTGTCTCCGTCTTCAAGACCTTGACGATCTCCGTCTTAAAGATCTGTATGACAGGGAGTTGGATACCTTCTTAGCTTCCTGACCGAAATCCCATTACGCCCTGTTAGTTTGAGCAATAAAAAAAAACCATCCAAACGTTAAAATGGCAATCTTCCGCTGGCATTGATTGCGTGGAAGCCAATTATCTAAATAATGGCAGTCCTTTTTTGATCCAGCACCTCACAGTTCTGACGCAGATGATATTCCCGTAGTTCCCTCTACCTTCAACATTCTTTATTGAAAAACTAGTGTCGATTTCTATGAACGGAAAAGCTGACGCCGAATATTCCTTTTTTCTTCCCCAGCGTTGTAAACTCTCATTGTTAACTTTTCTACCTTCTTGTTTTAGATGAGCTGCAAGCAATTTGCTATGCAGCTCCATACCAATCTGGATTCGAACAAAAAATAAATAATAAAAAAAGATGTTCTCAACTGAAAATAAAGAGCGACATTAAAACTTAAAACGAAGAGAAATTATTCCTTTATTGAGTGGGGCTGCCCCATCCTTCACCCTCCGATCTTTATGCTAGAGTTTTAACTTTTGTTCTAATTCTTTAAGAACGACTGCTCACACACAACGATCATTAAATTGGAATGAGAAACATTTTTAAAGCACTAAAAAAATTATTTTTTTATTTTTAAAGTATTGAGAGGGGGGATCGGGAGGAGGCAGCCTCCCTCATATACGGAATAACTCTTGTCTCTTCTAAGTTTTAATGTCGCTCTTTGCTTTTCATTTAAGAGCTTCGTCAAAGATAGATGAATATTACAGAATTTCATTTGAGCTAGTTTAATGCCACATAATGGCAGAAAACGCAACTTCCACGTGGTAAAATCTCTTTGACCACTTCAAAAAGACACTAGAACTTTAAATTTCTGTTCGAATGAGCCCTTTCTCAACTTTCTAGGGCCATCGGTTTGATATAAACACCCCTGGGGAAGAAAAAAGTAAAACGCGTTTGCTATTTTCTTCTAGAAAAAAAGAAGAAGCAGAATGCCACATTTTGTAGATGGGAGGTTGGAACATCTACGTTAGGGGTATTTAACCGAGAATGTTTTTCGGGCTTGTAGTTTTTGATACATAACTTTAAGCTTGATGTTTTTTTTATTTGGAGTCGGCATAAAAAGTCAATTCTTTTGATTAATTAATTGTTATCATTTATTTTCAGAGTTTCAGTGACTATTAACACAAGTCACTCATTACTTGCAGTTCATTACCGCTAAAGGTATTTGCGTAGGTAGCTACCTCGAGAAAAGGAAACGTAATAAAAAAAATTCTTACTTCATAATGTGCAAAATCATCACAGTCAACACATCTTGCATACAGTCTCATTTTACTTTACCCCCAACCCCCCTAAAGTGCAAATATATAGCCTAAATTATATATTTTCCTATATGAAAATAGCGACGGAGACCACACTGCCTTTCCATAACAAACAAGCACAAAGTAGACAGTGGAAATCAATTCAATGGTTTTTTCGGCCGTAAGTCCAAGGGCCATCTTCGGCACAACACGAGAAAGACGAGACACGAGAAATATCCACTGAATTGATTTCCACTGTCTTAAAAAGAATTTCTCTATTGTTTCTACTCTGTGTTTGTTTTGATATTTTTCTATCTTAAGAAAACAATTCTTAACCATAATATGCAGGAAAATTATAATTAACACATTTTGCATGAAGGCTCGCTATACTTGGAGCTAGGAGGTGAAAGTTTAGTTCTTGCTGGACATGCTGTTAGACATGCATTCAGCTCACTTATTGACTCTACAGAAATTTTGAGACAGCCATTTGTTCAACGTAGGGCTGTCCCCTCCTCAACGTCCCGCTTTTTTCGCTAAAGTTTGACTCTTTGTCACCAATCTACTTTTTAAAAGAATAAAAAAAACTTTAGCGTAAAGAGCGAGGCGTTGCGGAGGGGACAACCCTTTCATATACGGAATAATCTGTTCGTTTTAAGTTTTAATGTCGCTCCTTACTTGCAGTTAAAAAAAAACTTATTTTTTATTTAATCAAACTTAAAACGATCAAGGATTAACATGAGTATGGCTGACAACCCCCAAATGTTTTCACTCTCCTTGCTTTCATAAATAAAAAATTATCAAAACTTTAAGGAAAAAATATCAGTATATGTAAATTAAACTGACAGTCCACGGTCATTTTTTTTTTTTTTTTTTTTTTCAGTTCAACGGATTTATCATAAGTGCGTATATAGGATATCTAAATCCTCTATTGCTTGATGAAGAAGTGGATTGTTGTAATTCCATTGGGGGATAGGAAGAACGGGCATGCATTTATTCTTTAGTCTTGTTTAATCTTTAGATATAACCAAATGTAACTACTTATAAACTTGGTTATGTCGGTAACTCCCAGGCATTCACTAGTCTTTAGCTTGGAAAATAATTGTGATAGTTAGCTGAAGCTTACAGCCAAGGGACGATCTCTCATTATACTTTCTTTAGATTTTACTCCTAAAACTTTAAAACAAAGAATACAAGGAGGTCGCATCGTTCTTTACTATGTACTCCAAACTGATATCACCTGTTATTGTGATGAATTAAGGCGTAGTTCTGTAGACTCTACCCCGCTGCGTCTGACGTCTGGGGGATTTTTTTTGGGGGGGGGGCGAAGAGTTGAAGGGACTTGAAATATTTTGTTGACGGAAGGAGTCAATTTTTTTTTGCTTTCTTCATAAAAGAGTACACACTGCGTTTTTCTTATGCCTATCTTTTGAGAGGCTCTGAGGCTCGTCACTTTAAATATCGTAATATTCTTGTTTTATTAATATCTGAAATTTGCATAAAAACTCATTTAGAAATTAGATAAGAATGTATTTAGTCGGAATTTTAAGCCACTGTTTGCTTTGATAACGAGAAAAAATCCATCCGAGGTACATCATGCTGTTGAATAGGAACACATTTCGCAATAAGATTAATGCTATCACCGGCATGCTTTTCTGAATCCAATGTGGAGAAGGTGTTTTTTTTTGTCGTAGTAATTTGAAAAGTCGCTTTCCCAATAAAAATTTTTTCTAGAAAATATTTTCAAGCTGAGATTCTTGAATAAAATATTTTACTCCACATTGTTGCCCACACCTCTCACATTTGCGTAACGATTAAGAAAGCCTTAATATACTTGGAGATGAAATTGAAGACAAGGAAAAACAAAATTTCTATTTGTGTATATTCTATACACCTCTTTACATATTTCGTATCATCGTGAAAAGAAAATTCTTTTGATATATTAATTGCACAACCACAGGTTGTCCTTTCCGGCCAACCGTCTAGGGCTAGACGGAAAGCAAGTTGTCCGCGGTTGAGGCGGGAGGATGTTATAAAGAAACATTTAAAGGGAATGGGAACTTCCTGGTAGGAAGTAAAGAGACAGGCCTTGAACAGATTGGGATAGAGGAGGAGCGTGCGTAGCTGTGTTGGCCTCTGGTGGCTTGGTGCTGCGGTGAGTTGTTAGTAGTAGTATTAAAATTCTATGTTTAAACTTTCGGTTACTTTAGACTCTTTTCGCTCTTTACTCACAGTTCTTTACCTTGAACTCTTTGTTTTGGAAGGAAAAATCACATTAGCGATACTGTTTTGATATAATTTCTCCATGTTTTGCTTCAGATTTCTTCATGCTA